>NW_028227263.1:86535306-86765306 GCF_978045245.1 Mus caroli
TGATATTTCCTGACAAACCATCTTTGTTTACAAACTAATAAAAAACTCAACTCACTGTAACATCATATACATGAGTTTTACTCATTATGGATTGCATTATGCTCTATGTGAACTTCTGGTAATTCCTAATTCCTGTAAATACAGGGCTTGGGGTATAGGTATAAGGCTGGGTTTTAGGGAAATAAACTACTAAAGAGAAGGACAATAAGCTAGAACCTGCATTGTACAGATATTCTGGATTTCATATTGCCAATTGCAAATTTTCCAAAGAAAGGTTTATTGGTTGGCTAAGTAAAGAAATTAAAGATGGCTGATAGGAAAGATATCAGAAAGATTTCACATTTGTTGATTTCAAGGCCAGCCTGTTTGGAGGCATTTGACCACCTTCCTCTATCCAGTAGGACATCATAAAGAATTTCCAATTATGTCTTCACACATTGTGCACCTGGTGAGAACTTTGGTGGAAATTTCAAGATGTTTTTGAAACCATATGACTTTTTGATTGAACATGCTACCAAAAATCTACCATGGTTAAAAAAAAGAAAACTGTATTACCATGAGAATTCTTAGATGTCTCTTTCTTTACTCCATTTTCTCTTCAGCTTTGGCATCAGGCCTGCAGGGATTTAGATCATCTCCGGCTGTGCCTTCACGTGGTGAAGAAAGCACCCTACTCTATTGAAAATGGAACACACATTGTTGACATTGGTTAGGCCTATTGCATACAAGCCAAACTAGTAAGGTCCAACAATGACATCATGTACCTTAATTAGAATGTTGATCTTATCCTCTAAGACAATCAAATTGTCCCTTGCTGCATCCTAGAACAGGCTGAGTACAGAATAGATGCCAAATATACTTAATGCTCCTGACATAGTGTTAGTCACTGGAAGTGAAACCCTCATCTCAAAGCAGCACCCCCTGCCTTCCTTTTGAAGCACCAAGCACCTTGGTGGCATTAGACATATAGCATTAGGATCTGATTTAAGCTGCTCTGTATAATACCTTTGTAGCATTTTCCCATTGCTTTCTCCACTGGAAAAAAGCTCTCTCAAAATAGCTGTCTACTTAGTTTTCACCAGCAAATTGTTTTTGGTTTTTATTTTTCCATCTCTGTCATCTGTCCCAATCTCACCCCTTCTCCCTCATTCATATTGAATTTGTCATGGCTATATTATATACTGGATATGCTGAACATTAAAACTGCCTAAATCCAGTAGAAAACTCAGCCATAGCCCTGGCTCAATCACTTGTAGAGCCTTCATTTTCTCTGCAATCATGCAAGGAATATTTCTTGCTATTGGATTTTATTTGACCATCATTTTCCTTCTAGATTTCTTGAACAAAAAATAGTTTTGTTCTTTCTACTGCAGAATACATTTCTCAGTCCATCCACATTATCAGCTTTGAAACAAGAAGGGTCATTGAACTTTATAGTTTTTATTTGGAAAATCTACCTCTTGATGACTAGTGTGGATTTGTCACAATCTGTATTAGTTAGCCCTGCTTCCTCTGAGTATTCTTCTGCTTTGTAGGAGTGAGGCAACTGGAAAACAGGAAGGAAAAATTAATGACCTGACCTGAAGTTTGGATATTCAGTGTTTCTTTTGAGACGATTTGTGAGTAGTTTCTTCTCAGCTGATCTATTTCCTCTAGCGGCTAACATCTTCAGAATCTACAGATTCTTCAGAGTTATGTTCACAAACATCTTTCTATATGTCAGTCAATTTCTCTTCTCTCTCTCTCTCTCTCTCTCTCTCTCTCATTTCTTTTTCATTACATATGTAGGCCTCTGCCTTTAAGAAGAACACATTATAATTTTTATTCAATCTCTTAGGAAATCTCCTCCAGAATTCCTGTTCTTCATGAGCTACACCTTCATTCCTGAATATACTGGAGGAAATTTCAATACCAGACCCACTAAAGTGAAAGCCTTGCTTTATTGAATAATGAATGCTGGCCATTTTGGTCGAAACAATCAATCAGTTCTGATAAAGACAGACCAGCATCAGAAGTCTCTGGGAAGTGATGCTTCAGGGTCAGCATGCAGAAACTGTGTTGGAAAAATGACAAGGTCATAAGTGCGTTCCATAATGAACTTATTAGTGACTAGATTAATCAAGTGGCATTGGATATGAAGGCATGGAAACATCATGGAGAGGCACTGAGGCTTGTAACCATGTGACAGGGATGAGTTTCACTACTGTTTTCAGTGAAACCCAGTTGCTGCAAGGTACCTCAGTGTTTTGGGTATGCAAGGACCATAGTAAAACCAGCAAAATTAGCAGCAGCCATGGGGTCAAGGCACTCATAACCTAGAATACTAGCTGTGTATTTGTTGGAGAGGGCAGCGCTAGATATATTAGTTACACAGACCCTTTAAAAGGTACCAGGAAATAGTAACTTGGTCAGAGATATTAATATATCGAGTTATTAACACTGCTGAGAATTGATTTTTGCTTTGTTTATATTTTTGCTTGATAATCCTTCCTTGAAGAAAAGGAGTACTTAAAAAAAAACAAAGAATAGGCAGATGCTAGATGGGTGAGACAGGAGTTAGTGAGTTGTAGGAGGAGCACTCTCATAGAGGAAAAGGGGAGTGGGAGAATGGAGATGAGATGGGGGTTCGTGGAGGAGTAACGAGGAAGAGGGATATCTTTTTACATGTAAATAAATAGAATAGTTAATATAAATATTAAAGAGAAAACATATTTTTTACAGGATCCCATTCTACAAAATGAGATTTCAGAATTTTATAGAGAATTTTGATTTTAAAAGACATTAGATTTTTTATAGATACTGAATTTTTAATGTGTTTGAAATGGCCAGGGTGTGAGACTTTGTTAAGTCCTAGTATAGATATATTTGATATTCAACCTTTGGTAAAGAACTGACTACCACTCACAAATTTTGGGTTGTTCTTTATCACAAATGCAGGTCATATTGTACACATAAGAATCTATAGCATCCAGAAGGTAGAGGAAGAAAAATGTGAAGCATAAAGTCAACCTAAGCATTTCTCAGGACAGCCTTAGTCCATTGCAGAGTAAAGGTAATAAAAGATCTGTGCCGTTAGGTACTGCAGACTTGTAACTTGCTTTTTATTTTATAGGCATTACATAAAAAGTATTGACTTGAGACTCAGAAGACACTTTGAACTTTTAAACAATATTCATTCTCTGAAAGACGATGAGCTCTTTTAAAGTTTTACAATATACAATTTTGTTATGATATGGTTGTGAGACTGTGATAATAAGGTGTACAGTGCAGTGTTTTGAATGAGATGCCCACTATTTGTCTCAAATTTTCAAATACTTGACTCCTAGTTGACGGCTGTTTGGGGAAGATTAGAAGATGCAGCATTGCTGGACAAAAGATATCCCTGGGGTAGCTTTCTATCTTTCAAAAATCTCATGATGTTTCAAAGAGTTCTCTCTTCTTCCTCTCTGTGGTTTGAGATATAAGCTGCTGCTTCAGCAACCAGCTGCTTGCCACTCAAATACAGAAAGACTGGACATAAACTTATGCTAATATAATTTTAATTTTATTATTTATTTTTTGTTGTTAATACAGGGTTCAAAAATGTAATCCTGGCTGTAGTTGAATACAATATGCACTCACTACATATGCCTTAAATATATGTGCCATGATGCCTGGTCTTTTTTTACTAAAATTTTAATTGTAAATATAATTAATGATTAAAGCCAAATGCACATTTAAAATGAAAAAAAAAAGATTCATTGTATATTGGCTCACATTTGTAATCATATCATTCAAGCGATATAAACAAAATAGTTACTAAATGTTTGATACTATCCTTGTCTACAGAATTAGACTGTTTCTCAAAGTTCAAAAAAAAAAAAAAAGGAAGGAAAAAATAAGTAAAGGAGAAGAGGAAGAGGGAGAGGACTCTAATATTCAGATACAATGAAAATCTCAAGAGACATGAGTTAAGTCATTGTCATATGCAAACTAGAATTCTCTGGTATGTGAATGAGTGAGTTTTGGAAAAACTGAGCATATAAAATTAGAGTTCTCTCAAGAAAAACAAAAACACTCAGTAATGTACCCTGCTCTTTGGGTCAATATTGAGGTCTATTAATTTCACTTTGCTACAACTCTTCTAAGTGCCCATGTTACAGAGTCATTGAATTCAGCAATATAAGTCCTCTTCACTATATCTATATGGTAATCAGTACACAGAAATTTATATAAGTTGTAAAGATAATACTGTCAATTATATAATTAGAATAAATGCAGAAATTTTAAATGCATGATATATATATAGAGAGAGAATATCATAGTATAGATTACTTTGTATATCTTATACAAGCTTTTATCCTTAGGTATTATTGAAATAGTTATTCTCTCTTTCAACTTGAGGAGATCTAGACTCATCTGTGAGACAAGCTTCTATCATGATTGAGTGGGATTAGCTTAACTAACCTAATTTAGGTAGGAGAACCTGTCCTTGTGGGTAGCACAAAGTTGAGGACCCTTAGTACTGTCATCTTCACTAACAAGTTGGATTTCTGTGTCCCAAGCAAGAAGTCTAAAACCCAAACCAGCGATTGACACTTCTACATACATACAGACAATTACTCATTAATTTTTAGATAAAAAACTGTAATTTATTTAAAAATATAGGACTTTATGTGTTTTCAGCATCCTAATGCCACCTTGACTCTTATTATATTAAGAGCTGCAAAATGTCTTGGATTCATTTCCTTTCTTAGCTAACCATATATAATCCTTGACTTTTGTCACTATTGTATAAAATCTGTAAGGTAGATTAACTCATGATAAAGCAATCCTATATCTTAATATGCTAGGAGGCAGATGAAAATAGAATGCTTTGAATTCAAGGCCAATCTGTTCTACACAGTATCTCCCTGGCCAGAAAGTGCTATTGATGCAAACATTGTCTTTAAAAATAATAAATCGGTCTGTCTTATTGAGTACTTGTTTCAAGGCATCCTCTCACAACTTTCATAAAGACAACACTACTGCATTGTAGTTTCATTGTCTTTTTCCTACTAGGAATCTCTAATTGAAAGGTATCTAAAAAGTGCAATATGACAGAAAATAGTATCTTTTCAGCAAGATTTAAACTCCTCCACCACTGGCAGAGGTTCAGAGGTACTGATATCCAGGAGCACAGCATTTTTAAGGGTAGTCATCTCCTTCTCCCAATTTGGCATGAATTCATATATTACTATACCTATCTGTTCATTCCTACACTGCAGCACATTTAGTCACACAGGGAGCTTCTGAAAGTTCTACCATGGTAAAGTAAGCAGGGTATTTAAATTTGCTTTCAATGCCACCTTTATATTTTTGTACATATCTTTCCTTCCATAATTTTATAATGAACAGTATAGAGTGTGCAAATATAAATCACAGTTTGATGTGTTTCATGAAGCTATGGAAAGATTTTTGTGGAGTGCTTCCCTTCCTCTGAGGTACCAGTCATAGAATGGTTCTAGTAAAGGATAAAGTTTATTTGGGGGTATAGAAATGGGAGTTGAGAGGGAGTAGAGACCGAGAGGAGGAGGAGGAGGAGGAGGAGGAGGAGGAGAGAGAGAGAGAGAGAGAGAGAGAGAGAGAGAGAGAGAGAGAGAGCGAGCCAGAGAGAGAGAGGAGAGAAGAAAAGAGAAGAGAAGAGAAGAGAAGAGAAGAGAAGAGAAGAGAAGAGAAGAGAAGAGAAGAGAAGAGAAGAGAAGAGAAGAGAAGAGAAGAGAAGAGAAGAGAAGAGAAGAGAAGAGATCAGCCAGGAACACTTGGAAAGAAGAGAGAGGAAGAAAGAAAATGTGCAGGCAGAGGCAGAGAAAGGGAAAAGATGCCAAATGGTCCCTTTTATTGCAAGTCTAGCCTAACTGGCTCTTGATAATGACTATTGGGTAGAGCATAGAAGAAGCAATGCTAGCTAAGGTGCTAACATTCCTCCAGTTTTGTTAAATTAAAAAGGAGAAACTAGAAAGAGGTGGTGGTGAAGCATGAGTAGGGTCATTGCGATCTTTAGTTGTTTCATTATGACTTTGCAGTGATATGTGCCTGGGAGCCTAAGAAACTGGGGATGGAGATGTTGGTTAAGTCTTCGGAGAGTTGGATGTTTCCTTGCTGTCCATGGTCTATGGCCCTTCTGTAGATAAGAAAGTGCAGGCCCAGAAGAGTGTTTGTTTGTGAGAATAAGCTGGAGATGCTGCTCTTCTGGAGCTGTCCTGGATGTAGATTTTGAGTAAATGCCTGGATTTTGCAAAATGCTCAAACACACATGCACATGAACACACGTGTACACACACACACACACACACACACACACACACAACTTAAAAAATAAAGTTAAGTTGCTTTGGTAGTAAACATTTTCTTAGGTGTATATTTAAATCCTTTAGTTCTTGATGGTTGAGATGAGGGGAGTTCCAAATCCAGGGAACAGGAGAGGACTACATAACAGGTAGAAACTTAGGCTATTGATTGGCAGATGGAGTCTGTTTGGTCCATGAGAAGTAGGTGTGAGTGTGTTTCCTGAAGCTTATAAATTTGCAAAAGAGATGTTTTTTAACACCATGAACAGTGTTTAAACCTAGGATAGGGAAGATAAAAACCTTTTGTGGAGCACAAGGAACAGGAAGGGCTTTATCCTTCCCTCTAGGGGACTGAATATACATATATATATATATATATATATATATATATATATATATATATATATATATAATGAGAAGAATTTTTAAATTTACATTTAAAAAAACAATAAAAATTTGATAATCTTGTGAATATGATAGTTGATCGTATAAAATTATTATGAGAAACACCTCAAGTCTATAGTTAAAAGACAACCAAATGAAAGTTAAATTTGTAACTGTGATAGCTGATAGTGTACAATTTTCATGAGAAACACTTTAAATATAAAATTAGAAGATGATCAAAGGAAACTTAATATTTGCGATTTTGATTATAGAAGTTGTGTTAGGCTAATTTATCAGGACTCCATTGATCAAAATTAGAAATTAAATTCTTAAAGTCTCGATATAACAGTGGAATAGTAAGGGGAAGAAATATGAAACATTTAGTCACTGGAAACTGAGTTTAAATGGGAAGTTAGAAGAAGATTATCTCTGTGAAAGCTTACATCTGAACTTGTATATCCTTTATCATGAAGTCTATGAGAAATGCACACCTATCTGTCTTTTTGATAAGAGATCTGATAATCTTAACTTTTTAATGAGTTGACTAATGAGCTAATATGGTGGTGGATTACCTAGAGCTAAGTAAGTAGAGGTCTGTTTTCTAGCTGTCAAGATTCCATTTGTTTAGCTGTCAATGTAATAAAAATCTGAGAAGAATAAATTATCACTTAGATGTCATATACTAATTAAACTGACAGAGGGTAGTTTATAGTCCACTACCTAAACAGTTTTCCCAGGTCCCTGTGTTCTCCATCACATTTCAGGCAGAGGTAGTCTGTCCATCAGGCCTAGACGATGAGAGGCTTTATACTATGGAGAAAGAATGCAGGAGCAATGACTCACCTTATCTTAGGCAATATGTGGCACTTAATTCTCTGGGTGTCATGTATTTGTCTATAGATTGGGCTGAGCTCTGGCCCCAGGCAAGGAAAGAGAACAATCTCTCACAGTGGGCATCATACCACAATCCAGGTAGAGTTACTTGTCACTGTGTCTGTATCTTCTTGGAGACATTATAGGGGTTCACTGTTAGGATTTGGAGGTCTCTCTGTCATAGTAAGCTTAAACACTTAATGTTATATTTAGCAGATTTCTGAAAAGATCGAGAGCTAAGATCTATTAAGTATATATGAATTAGGCAATTTCAGTCTGGTTTTAATTATTTTTTCTAGGTTGTATCCAGGAAACAATTAGAGTACATTATAACTTGATGACAGTAATGACAGCAGCAAAACAAGGCTAAATATATATTTAAGGCAGCGATCATTAACAGTTTCATTGTTGTGAATCTTTACATTAATATTAAAATTCTTATTTACAAAGGCAGCATAGAAATGAATATAAAACTTTTTCTTAATTGTTAAGTGTCTTTGGCGACTTTAAGTCAGGATGTTCCCCTAAAGTCAGATGTGAAGTAGGGACTGCCTATAGCAAAGATGTCAGATATTCACAAGCCAGCCTACAACCAAGATAGCCCTGAAGTTATAGCTCCAGCTATGGAGGAAAATCGTGTGTTTGTTATATCTTAGAATGGAATGACACTTCTCTGTAGAAGCATGGCTATATATCACCAGAGACAAACATACAAAGATACAAATAGGAATGTTCTGTCTGTTAGACAAGGCATTATGTGTAGATCTCTCCCTATTGCCACAAGCAGCCTTTACCACCGAGCTGGTCCTAGCCACATGGGCTGAGCAGCACAGTCTAAGTGGTGGACGGTGGTATCTGAGGCAGGCACGTGGAGCATCTCTGCTCCTCTTTCTCCCACAACAGCTGACTTAAAGCTGGTGCAGATCAGAATGAAAAGGAATCAGAGATAAAATCTCCAAGGAAGTAGAAATTTAAGACTGCCTGTTGGAGCAAACAGCTAGTAGCAACATTTGCTACAGAATGAGTTAGTCTGAAACAAGATCTCAGAACCGCAGGGTCAGAGAACAGAGGGAAAGCTAGCTGGATCAAGGAAATAAACAGTTGGGAGGAAAGGTGGGCAAAAGCCTGCACAAACAAAAACCTTCAAGTTTTCAGAACACTGGTGAGAGTTGTAAACATTTTTTTCAATGTGCAGTTAAGTGGCCATTTAGAGCTATTATCTTACAGGTATTGGGGCCAAATTTGCCCTGTGAATTTGGTAGCCATTAAGACCAGGAGGCATTGCAATATGGAGCTTGGAAATAGCAATGAAACCATTGCCTTTAAATGTGGATAGGAGTGATTAACCTTATCACTTGTGGTGTTCCAAGGATAACTTAATAACTAAAAATGAAACGAACAGCCGGACTAGATTATCAGGTCATCAGGAGGTAACTTGTGGGTTGAGCTGCATACCTAGTTCCTGAGCTGTGGGGTCAGTGCCCAAGGAAGTACACTTTACCTAGGGCTGGGATTTTCCAGCAGTGAGAGAAAATCAATTTCAAGTAAAAAAGAGTGCTTACTCAAAGTTAGAGCTCCTAAAATGAGGAGTCATCCAAAAAGTCAGTCATGTAGGCTATGAATACCTCTGTCTCCAAAGACACTAGAGGCAGTAGATGCAAGCTCAATAGCGGCCAGGGGCCATTTACTCTGATTGTGTGTGTGTGTGTGTGTGTGTGTGTGTGTGTGTGTGTGTGTGTGTGTCGGGGGGTGCTTACCAATTTACTGGTGTTTGGATAGAGAGAAATATCAATGCAATGGATGGAATGTCGATGCGGTGGCAGGAAATGTGAATCTGCCAGTTTGGAAATACAAGTTACTGCAGCAAATGATGAGTTTTAAAGCCAGGGATATATTTTTGTGGAACACAATTTGGTGCGATGGGTGCCTCAGCAGGCCCATGTCGAGGCATCCCTTCCCTAAAAGTACGAGTCATAAGATGGGTCTAGTATAGAATAGAGTTGATTTGGGGAATGGGGAGGGGAGTTGGGAAGGGAGTAGGGGCAGAGAAGAGATAGAGACAGAAAAAGAGAGAGGAGGAGGTCAGTTGAGAACACCTAGAGAGCAGGGGAGGTAGAAGTAGAGTGGGAGAAGGGGATCAGAGAGATAAGAGGGATATAGAGATATCAAACAGTCCCTTTTATAGGAAGACTACCTGGATTTTGGTAGAAAATGATGGGCAGAACCTAGAAGAAATGCTAAAATGCTAACACATTTGGTAGTTCCTTATGCATTTCCCTTTCCAATGTCATGTACTCTTTGATTTCCAGAAAAAGATATTAATAAGTCGTATTTACATTTGCTGGAAAATAATTGTATATGAACATTGAAAATCAGAAGTCATTCTAGATATTTGTTTGTACTTTCATTTTCATATTCAGCAGGCATTTAAATCACCAAGGCTTAAAGGTGCATAGAAGAGCCTGAGTGATGTTTTGTGCTTGTAAAAACCAAGTACTGCTCTGCAAGATTTCCAATAACTCAGAAATCTCAAAACTAAATATAACTGCAAATCTGGAGACATATGCAGCCTTTGGTACCTATACACATGTGCTCATTCTCTCTCTTTCTCTCTCTCTCTCTCTCTCTCTCTCTCTCTCTCTCTCTCTCTCTCTCTCACACACACACGCACACGCACACGCACACGCACACGCACATGTGCACACACACACACACACCACACAGAGGCAGAGACAGAGAGACAGAGACAGAGAGAGAGAAGGGAGACACACAAAGGCAGAGAAACAGAGAGGAGAACAGACAGACAGAGAGAGAAAAACACAGAGGAATATGTATATAAATGGTTAAAAATAATGAAATCTAGGTACCATGGTGACACATGCCTTTTTTCTAGCACTTAAGAGGCAGAAGCTGGATGAACTCTTAGTTCAAAGCAATTCTCATCTAAAAAGTGAGGCCGCAGTCCAGCAAATTCTAATAAATAAAACAGTGTTTCAAAATAAAGAAATGAAAATAAATTTAAATGTACATCATAGTAACATTTATTTAAAAACACGGGGAAAAATTCATCATTGAATGATAAAACAGTGCTTTTATTAAACAACAAATATTACGTTCATGCTAAGGGTTTAATTTACGTGAACACATAGGAAATTTTAAAGATACACCTAATTAAGTAAAACCTGATTAATACAGAATATTGTTAAAGTAGCAGCTTTATTTGATAGTGATTTCTCCTGATAGTACTACAAGTATCTATCTAGTCTGGCTACCGCTTTTGGACTTTTCCTAGTTTGCTTACATTTTTCTAAGCACTCTTTCTTTCCTTTAGAGATATGAAGGTTAATATAATTCAATATTATGTATTCATCATTGCCCAGAAAACACCTTGAGTATATTCCTGACCAATTTATGTAGGGATTTATGAAGACCCTCCTCTTTCATACTAGCAATAGGACAGCTTACAGCTCAAGACCACCTACATTTGTCATTAGCTTTACAAAAGATTTGAATCCCTGCATCCTGGCAAACATCCAGGCATGCGTGATTGGAAGGCTGTGCAGGTTCTCTAAAACAGTCTGGGGGTTGGGAGTATGATTTGTCAAGTCAGTGCAGCAGGTCCTGCTCAAAGAAGAGGCAGCCAAAGATGCCTGTCACATCCACCCTAGGAATGGTCAGCAAGGCAATACAGCAAACAAGGTCAGCTCCCACTTTGACCCCTTGTTTCTTTCATAGTAGATTCATAGTAGAACATGATTTGTGTACGCTAAGTATTGCAAATTTGTTGGGATTAGAACATTATTCTATAGATCTCAAGTCTTTAGCTGAAGAATCAGATGAGAAAGCTATGAGATCAGAACCTGGCTTCCTTTGTCCTGTCCTGTGTTGTGTTGTCTGCAGTGCCCCTCCCCTTCAGCCTTCAATCTGCCCTGTCACATCAGCTCATTTCTCTTACAGGGTGAACATTAACATTTCAAAGAGTCGACAGTATTGTGGATTATTGGTGTATAGGACAAAGGGCAGTCAGGAAATAAAAAGAACATTTATATTTACAGGGATGTTTCATAAAAATAATACTCCTAAGGAAATTTAAGTTAGATTCTGCCATGCCCTGAAGGATGGGAAGGGATAAAAGCACTTGAGGGTTAACATATAGATTACCATCAGAGGAAAGACACAACAGATAATGGTAGGTCCCAGTTTGGGGATGGAAAGGATGATCAGGTACATATGACTTTTGACACTATGATACCTATAACACAGGAACGGAGAGTCCAAAGTGGCTTTAAGAAAGAGTAGTGGAAACTAAATTCAGGTGTGTGAACTACCAACATATGAAAACATGGGGTATCTTTCACACACACACACACACACACACACACACACACACACACACACAGGTATACAGTGGTACAGAATAAACCTTTTTTCTGTGATTTCATAATGTAATCCAATTTGAATGTTTACAGTCCTTCAGTGTCTTTAGATATATGTTATTTATCTACTATTATTTTTAATTTATTTTGTTATGTTGTTCAGATTAAACAATAAACTAGTGAATTAGTAAGAACTTTCTTTGGATATTTAATCTTTTTTTAAATTTTGCTTTGTACCCTGATTTGATCGAAGTTTATAAGATATTCAAAATAGCATGGTAATTTTTTGTTCATTTTCCATCAGATAAATAGGAAAGAGTGTGTGGTGTCTTTTGTTTTTGTTTGTTTGTTTGTTTGCAGGTGTTTTTGTAAGTGTATTTTGTTGTTCATTATAAAATGGTGTTGTATTTTATTTTTATTGAAAATTAATTTTAATACAATAAATTACAGTTTTCTTTTTTTTCCTTCTCCTCCCAGTTCCTTCCTACCTCCCTTTCCTTCTAGGTCTAATCCCTTTCTGAATTTCATTAGAAAAGCACATCCAAATAATAGCAACTAAACATAACAAAATGAAATATGATAAAATAAACCAAAAAGATAATGTCGTGGGTGGAGAATGCAACCTTATAGAAGGAAAAGTACCACAGGAGCAGGCACAAACATAAGAGACACATTGGTTAACACATTCAGGAATCCCACAAAAACACTAAACTGAATGTTATAGCATATGTACAGAGGACCCAATGCAGTTTATTGTAGGCTCGTGAACAGAGGGGTACGAAGAGGTATGTCCTTTGGCAGGTATCATATATGTTTTTATGTGTGTATGTGTATATGTATGTATGTATTCATGTATGCAACTTATTTATGCATATAATTTATATATACATAAATAATAATTTACATAATATGAATATTATGTATATTACAGATAACAATGTAACAATATTATATATAACATAATTTATATATATTTATATAATGTAAATAATACTTTGTCTATGTTTTCTTTCTCAAACTATTTATTACATAAACATGATTTTTCAGGTTTTTTATCCTGGAATTTTGGTGGATGTGATTATTAGCATTATGCAGTTTCTGGTGGCACATTTAGCACATTTTTTACTTATAGAACCATATCATATTTAAATTATAATTAATTGACTTCGGCTTTTCCTATTCCTATCGCCTTTATATCTTTCAATCTTGTTGCTTACCTAAGAATCCTAATACTGTACTGAATAAGACAGGAAGTGTGACCTTCCTTGTCTTGTTCCTGATTTTAATGAAAGTGCTTTGAGTTTCTAAACATTTATTAGGATGCTAGCTCTGAGTTTGATTTTCATTGTTTTATTATGCTGAAATATACTCTCTTTATCATTATCAGTGACCACATTTCTAAAGAAACTGGACACCCTGCTATCTTAGTAGTATTCATGACTATAGAAATGTCTGCAGGTTGGGTTGGACTATAAAGAGCAAATATTTGAATTTGCTCTTGATCTTCTTGTGGGATATACATTTAACTATAACTTTTGGAGTTCATGTTTAAACAGTCATATCATTTATATAGAAAAAATTTCTGAGTATTTCTCCAATCATCTAGCTTTCATTTAGTTTCCACAACTTTTTCCTTAATATTGTTTGATCCCAGTACAGGTTGTTTTAGATGTCCCAACTATGACTGAATAATGACAGTTCCTTATTCTCAGTATTTTAAGTAGTTATTCACCATTGTGCTAATCAACACCAACTCTAATAAGAATCTAATCTACTCAAAGAATCACCAGCATGTAACTATGGAAATAAAGAGAAATATTTAAATGGAAGTTTGACAAAATGACCAGTTAGAAAAATAAAATTAGTATGTTCTCTGCTAAGACCTACAAATTCCGTTGGCATGTTCGATGCCAGCGTTTGCAGTATCATTCCTGAATTCTCTCCCGAAGAACAGGCATTGATTTCTAATCAAGAATGTGGTTGATTACTCGAATGAGTAATCTTACCACAGTTGCACTATGAATGCATTGGACCTGGCAGGTCATTAATGTAGCATGAAAAGTTTAGTAATGGATAAGAAAATTATTAATTTTTACTCTACTTAGAAAATTCAGAGAGACATTTTCTAGCACTATAAAAGACAGCCAGCATGGAAAGATTCCTGGGTAGTTAAATGTGGGTTTCTCCATTAAACAATATGTATAGTGTCTTAAATAACATAATCTTACCATGAAGGTCGCATGGGGCAATTGAGAACATGTATGATTGTAGGTACATGCTTTCTAGGATTCTTTGACTTTTCTTTTTTATTATTAATTATTTTAGTTATTTACTTTCCAAATGTTTGATCCCTTCCCACACTCCCATCCACAAGCACCCAACCCCACCCCCTTCCCATTGCCTGTAAGAGAGACTTCTCCTATGCACCCACCCACTCCTGCCTTACACCTCTCGCATCACCCTTCAATGGGGCAACAATCCTCCACAAAACCAAGAGCCTCCCATCCCATTGACACCAAATAAGATAATCCTCTGCTACATATGCAGCTGGAGACATGGAATCACCCATCTTTACTCTTTGGTTGGTGGTTTAGTCCCTACGAGGCATAAAGCATCTGGTTAATTGACATTGTTGTTCTTCCTATGGGGTTGCAATCCCCTTCAGCTCCTTCAGTCCTTCCTCTAACTCTTCCATTGGGGTTCCCCAGGCTCAGTCCAATGGTTGACTGTGAGTATCTGCATCTGTCTTAGTGAGGTTCTAGAAGAGTGTCTCAGAGGACAGCTGCTGTGGTCAACAAGCACTTTTTGGCACTAGCAATAGTGTCAGGGTTTGGTGTCTGCTGATGGGACAGATACCAGGGTGGGGCAGTCACGGGATGGACTTTCCTTCAGTCTTTGCTCCATTTCTTTTTGTCCATGCATTTCCTTTAGACAGGAACAATTCTGTGTTAAAGAATTTCAGATGGGTGGATGGTCCTATCCCTCAACTAGGGGCCATGTCTCTCCCACCTATAGGGTTGCAGACCCCTTTAGCTCCTTGGGTACTTTCTGTAGCTCCTCCATTGGGGGCCCTGAGCTCCATTCAATAGCTAACTGTGAGCATCCACTTCTGTGTTTGCTAGGCCCTGGCATAGTCTCACAAGTGAAAGCTATATCAGGGTCCTTTCAGCAAAATCTTGCTAGTGTATGCAATGGTGTCAGCGTTTGGAGGCTGATTATGGGATGGATCCCAAATATGGCAGTCTTAGGATGGACTGTCCTTTCCTCTCAGCTCCAAACTTTGTCTCTATAACTCCTTCGATGGGTGTTTTGTTCCCAATTCTAAGAAGGGGCAAAGTGTACAAACTTTGGTCTTCATTCTTCTTTAGTTTCATGAGTTTTGCAAATTGTATCTTATATCTTGGCTATTCTAAGAATCTGGGCTAATATCCACTTATCAGTGAGTACATATCATGTGAGTTCTATTGTGATTGGGTTACGTCACTCAGGATTATGCCCTCCAGGTCCATCCATTTGCCTAGGAATTTCATAAATTCATTCTTTTTAATAGCTGAGTAGTACTTCATTGTGTAAATGTACCACATTTTCTGTATCCATTCCTCTGTTGAGGGGCATCTGGGTTCTTTCCAGCTTCTGGCTATTATAAATAAGGCTGCTATGAACATAGTGTAGCATCTGTCCTTCTTTCCGGTTGGGACATCTTCTGGATATATGCCAAGGAGAGGTATTGCTGGATCCTCCGGTAGTACTATGTCCAACATTCTGAGGAACCGCCAGACTGATTTCTAGAGTGGTTGTACAAGCTTGCAATCCCACCAACAATGGAGGAGTGTTTCTCTCTCTACAAATCCTCACCAGCATCTGCTGTCACCTGAATGTTTGATCTTAGCCATTCTGACTGGTGTGAGGTGGAATCTCAGGGTCGTTTGAGTTGCATTTCCCTGATGATTAAGGATGCTGAATATTTTTTTCAAGTTCTTCTCAGCCATTCGGTATTCCTCAGGTGAGAATTTTTGTTTAGTTCTAAGCCCCATTTTTAATGGGTTATTTGATTTTCTGGAGTCCACCTTCTTGAGTTCTTTATATATATTGGATATTAGTCCCCTATCTGATTTAGGATAGGTAAAGCTTCTTTCCCAATCTGTTGGTAGCCTTCTTGTCTTATTGACGGTGTCTTTTGCCTTACAAAAGATTTGCAATTTCATGAGGTCCCATTTGTTGATTCCGGATTTTACAGCATAAGTCATTGCTATTCTATTCAGGAATTTTTCTCCTGTGTCCATATCTATGAGGATTTTCCCCACTTTCTCCTCTGTAAGTTTCAGTTTCTCTGATTTTATGTGGAATTTTAAGAAATAAAAATAGCCTGTGATATTTTCATAACACCTGGGTATTTATAAATTAATGGGTTTTTCATGGGAAAAGGCAAATACAGCAGACAGATATACTTAAGGAGAACAATTTTAGCAGACTCATTTGCAGGCAATTCCAAGATAAGAGTATCTGACCTAAGTCTTCAGAGTTGTTCAGATCACAACCTAAGAAATTGAAAATCATTTAAAGTGAAATTTTATTTTGTTGATATCCTCTTTATTTCCCATTCTATTCAGCTAAGTGTCATGAACTCTAAAGCATGGTTAGAAGTTCTTGGTAAGAATATGTAGTCAAACCTGTTAAAATATAGTTATTGGCCACACGCAACAGTTTCATGTGTGATTGGAGCACTGTGGTGACTCACTAGCACAGCCTTGTTGTAGGGAGCATGGTGACTCAAGTCAATTGCAGCAGGTCCTGCTCAGAAGAGAGCCAGCCAAAGGAGTGAGTTTCATCCATTTGAAGAATGGTGGGAAAAGCAATGCAGAAATCAAACACAGTTACCAAAGCCACCACTGTGTCTTCCATAGCTGAACATTGATATTACATGTTAAGAATTGCAGATGTTAGGAATTGTGACCTTGTTGTATAGATGTAAAATCTTTGGATCTAAAGAATCATATCAGAAAGATATCAGATAAGAACCTGGACTCAATTGCCCCTCCCTCCATCATATTGGCTGCACAGTGCTTCTACTTTTGGTCTATCAATGTGTCCTGTCATTTTAGCACAGTTCTCTTTCTGGTTTGACAAGCAATTTCAGTTGAGACAGCAATTGTGGATTATTACTGTGTGAGTGAGGGCAGTTACTGACTAGAACAAACCATATTGGTGCTATGGTAGATTTTCTGTGGGTTATAGTCCTAATGGAAGTTAATGTAGATGGTTGTCTTGCACTGAATTGTCTAAAATGTCTAAACTAGATGAGAGCGACCACACATCTTAGCAATGTATTTGGTGATCTAATAGAGCAAGGTGGTATGGACCTGGCAATTGCTGAATGGTTGGCAGAATCAGTAAGTATTAATTTGGATGTTTTGTTAGTTATAATAAGGAAGAGGAATTTCCAAAATGGCTATAAGAAAGAGAAATTGACAGAGTGGGCTGGTGTGTGGGGGGCTGTGGGTGTGTGTCTGTCTGTCTGTCTGTGTGAATTCCACTCAAGTGTCAAAAGTGAGTAAGTTCACCAGCAGAATTGCTAGTGTATCTAAAGGTCGGTATGTGTCACATGCATAGGTAATGTCTATACAGAGGTACAAAGACAGAAACATTTTCTATGAATCTGTAATATTGTCTAATTTGAATGTGGTTTATATGCATCTGTGTCTCCTTCTCTTTCTTCTTAATTTGTTATTGACTTTTGTAATGCTGCTTGGATTCAAAACTATACTTAAGGTTTTAAAAACATTTGTATTTGTTATGCCATTAGTTTTACATTGCTTTCTATTATAAGTTATGCAAATAGTGTGCAAAAGTTGTTTTTAGGTGTCTTTTGAAAGATAAGTCTACCATTGTCAGGGGTTCTATAAGTTGTCATTTCTCTACAGTAGTCCTGCTAATTGACACAGTAAAAGCATAACTCAGCACAGCTCAGCACAGATTAGCACTGATCAGCACAGATCAGCATAGCTTAGCGCATCTCTCTACAACAAAGAGAGGGGGGAGGCATAGTATTTTCGTGTCGTCTCTACTTTTCTGTAGCTGAAATTTTAACTGCTTACCACTCTACTCAAATGTTTCTGTAGGGAAAATAGAGTGCACTATCTTCAGCAAGAAACATGTAGCCTAAAAGAGGGAGTATTGGCTACAACTCACTTGCTCTAACTATGGCAGTTATCCCTTTTGCCTACTTCTTTGTTGTATGTCAATGGAGAGCTGGTAAAATTATTATGAATACAAGCTGTGCCAATGAAGCAGGCAGCAGAACCTTTCCCCTCAGCACTCCAGTGAAAGAAGAAGCTGAACTCAGGAAATAACATGAATCTCTGTAACCTCTGTCTGCATGGCATTATTCATTCCATATTTTTCTGCTTTTATGTGTAAAAGTAAACTAGAGAAGTGGGTGTTTGTAGCAACTTTGAAAAATGCTGCTTTGGCCAGGTAATGGTGGCTCCAATATAATTCCTATATATAAGGAAACACAGAATTGGCCGTGTTTCCTTATGCAGGCTTCCTTATTGCTATTTTGAAAACTTATCAACTTTTCTTATACTTACTTCATAATCGAAAGTATTTTTAATAATTTTTTTACAAATTCATTTTATATCCAGCTCATTCCCCTCCCACAATCCTTCCCCCATTCCCTCCCCTTTTCCTCTGAACTAAGTATCTATCCACCCTAGCACTTCTATTCTCTGTGAGGCTAGGTGCGTCCTTTCTCCCTGAGGCCAGAGAGGGCAGCCCACCTAAAAGAACACATCCTATATGCTGGAAACAGCATTTGGGATAGCCTATGCTCCCGGTGTTCAGAACCCAGATAAAGAACATGCTGCACAACTTTTACATATGCGGGAGACTCCTATATCCAGCCCTTGTATGATCTTTGATTAGGGCTTCAGTCTTCGAGAGCTCCCAGGATTCCAGGTTAGTTGAATTTGTGTTTCTTCCTGTGAAGTTCCTATTCCTTACAGACCACAATTCTCCCTCTTTTTCTTCCATATGTGTCCCCAAGTTCCATCCACTGATTGGCAGTGGGTGTCTGTATTTTTCTGAGTCAGTTGTTAGGTAGGGAATCGCAGAGGATAGCCATTCCAGATGCTTGTCTGCAAGCATAACTGAGTACCATTAATAGTGTAAGGAATTGTTGCTTGAATATGGGATGGATCTCTAGTTGGGCTACATTTTGGTTGGTCATTTTCTCAGTTCCTACTCCATTCCCAATTTATGCATTTGCTGTAGAAAAGATAAATATTGAGTCAAAATTCATGATATCTTCATTTTTATAGATGAATAGTATTCCACTGTGTATACGTACCACTTTGTTTGATTCATTCATCTGTTGAGGGTCATCTAGGTTATTTCAAGTTTCTGGCTATTAGAAATCAATCTAATATAAACATAATTGAGCAAGTGTCTTTATGCAATTGTAGAACATCTTTGAGTATGCGCGCAGGAGTGGCATAGCTGGGTCTTGAACTTTAACTATTTAACCAGTTTTCTAAGACCCTTCCAAATCGATTTCCAAAGTGGTTGTCCAAGTTTGTACTCCCAGTACAAACTTGTCCAGTAGCAATTGAGGAGTGTTCCCCTTGTTACACATCCTCACTAGAATGGGTAAACTCTTGATTTTTCATCACCAATTCTGACCAATATAAGATGGAATCTCAGTGTTGTTTGGATTTGCATTTCATGGATGGAAAGAAAATCTCATGGACTAAGGACTTTGAACATTTTTTAATTGCTTCTGGGTCATTTGAGATTCAAATGTTGAGAATTCTGTTTAGTACTGTGTTACTTTTTTAAATGTATTTTATTAGATATTGTATTTATTTACATTTCAAACGTTATTCTTGTTCCAGTTTCCCTTCCCCAAACCCCCATCCTACCCCCTCCCTCTGCTTCTATGAAGGTAACCTCCACCAACCTACAACTCCTGCCTCACTACCTACATTCCCCCCTATACCAGGGAATCAAGCCTTCACAAGACCAAGGCCCTACTCTCCCACTGATGCTAGATAAGGCCATTCTCTGCTTCATATGCAATTGGAGCCATGGGTCCCCACCATGAGTACTCTCACTTTGGTAGTTTAGTACTTGGGAGCACTGGGGGGTCTGATTGGTTGATATTGTTGCCCTTCCTATGGGGCTGCAAACCCCTTCAGCTCCTATATTCCTTCCTTTAACTCCTCCACTGGGGTTCCTGTGCTCAGTATGATGGTTGGTTGTAAGCATCAACGAATGCATTGATCAGGCTCTGAAAGAGCCTCTCAGAAGACAGCTATATCAGACTCCTGTCAGCAACCATATCTTGGCATCAGCAATAATGTTTGTTTTTGGTGGTGGCAAATGTGATGGATCCCAAGGTGAAGCAGTCTCTGAATGATCTCTCCTTCCGTATCTGCTCCACTCTTTGTCCCTGTATTTCCTTGAGACAGGAGCAATTCTCGGTTAAAATTTTGGAGATGGGTGGGTAACCACATCCCTCCGTCAGCACTGTGATACCTTTTTTAATTGGGTGATTTGAGAAGTTCGTGTTTAACTTCTGAAGTTCTTTTTAAAGTGTGGATACTAGCTCTCTGTCAGATGGAGGGTTGGTGAAGAAGCTTTGCCAATCAATATGCTGTCATTTTGATTTATTGACAGTGTTCTAGATCTTACAGAATTGATGCAGTTTCATGATGTCCCATTTATCAATTGTTGTTATTACATCTTCTGCACTAATACCTTCAAGGGTATTTTAAAATATCTCTTCTATGTGATTTAGTGTATTTTTTTCCATTTTTTATTAAGTATTTTCCTCAATTACATTTCCAATGCTATCCCAAAAGTCCCCCATACCCAACATCCCAATCCCCTACCCACCCACTCTCCCTTTTGTGGCTCTGGCGTTCCCCTGTACTAGAGCATATAAAGTTTGCAAGTCCAATGGGCCTCTCTTTCAAATGATGGCCTCTTAGGCCATCTTTTAATACATATGCAGCTAGAAACAAGAGCTCCAGGGTAATGGTAAGTTCATATTGTTGTTCCACCTATAGGGTTGCAGTTCCCTTTAGATCCTTGGGTGCTTTCTCTAGCTCCTCCATTGGGGGCCCTGAGATCCATTCAATAGCTGACTGTGAGCATCCACTTATGTGTTTGCTAGGCCCCGGCATCATCTCACAATAGACAGCTATATCTGGGTCCTTTCACCAAAATCTTGCTAGTGTATGCAAGGGTGTCAACACTTGGAAGCTGATCATGGGATGGATCTCTGGATATGGCAATCACTAGATGGTCCATCCTTTCATCACAGCTCCAAATTTTGTCTCTGTAACTCCTTTCATGGGTGTTTTGTTCCCAATTCTGAGAAGGGGCAAAGTGTCCACACTTTGGTCTTCGTTTTTCTTGAATTTAATGCGTTTAGCAAATTGTATTTTATATGTTGGGTATCCTAAGTTACTGGGCTACTATCCACTTATCAGTGAGTACATATTGTGTGAGTTCCTTAGTGATTGGGTTACCTCACTCAGGATGATGCCCTCCAGGTCCATCCATTTGCCTAGGAATTTCATAAATTCATTCTTTTTAATAGGTGAATAGTACTTCATTGTGTAAATGTACCACATTTACTGTATCCATTGCTCTGTTGAGGGGCATCTGGGTTTTTTCCAGCTTCTGGCTATTATAAATAAGGTGGCTATGAACATAGTGGAGCATGTGTCCTTCTTACCAGTTGGGAAATCTTCTGAATATATATGCCCAGGAGAGGTATTGCTGGATCTTCCGGTAGTACTATGTCCAATTTTCTGAGGAACCGCCAGACTGATTTCCAGAGTGGTTGTACCAGCTTGCAATCCCACCAACAATGGAGGAGCATTCCTCTTTCTCCAAATCCTCGCCAGCATCTTCTGTCACCTGAATTTTTCATCTTAGCCATTCTGACTGGTGTGAGGTGGAATCTCAGGGTTCTTTTGATTTGCATTTCCCTGATGATTAAGGATGTTGAACATTTTTTCAAGTTCTTCTCTGCCATTCGATATTCTTCAGGTGAGAATTCTTTGTTCAGTTCTTAGCCCCATTTTTTAATGGGATTATTTGATTTTATGGAGTCCACCTTCTTGAGGTCTTTACATATATTGGATATTAGTCCCCTATCTGATTTGGGATAGGTAAAGATCCTTTCCCAATCAGTTGGTGGACTTTTTGTCTTACTGATGGTGTCTTTTGCCTTGCAGAAGCTTTGCAATTTTATGAGGTCCCATTTATCGATTCTCAATCTTACAGCACAAGCCATTGCTGTTCTATTCAGGAATTTTTCCCCTGTACCCATATCTTCGAGGCTTTTCCTTGTTTTCTCCTCTATAAGTTTCAGTGTCTCTGGTTTTATGTGGAGTTCCTTAATCCACTTAGATTTGACCTTAGTAAAAGGAGATAGAAATGGATCAATTCACAATCTTTTACATAATATCAGCCAGTTGTGCCAGCACCATTTGTTTAAAATGCTGTCTTTTTTCCACTGGATGGTTTTAGCTCCCTTGTCAAAGATAAAGTGACCATAGGTGTGTGGGTTCATCTCTGGGTTTGCAATTCTGTTCCATTGGTCTACTTGTCTGTCACTATACCAGTACCATGCAGTTTTTATCACAATTGCTCTGCAGTAAAGCTTTAGGTCAGGCATGATGATTCCACCAGAGGTTCTTTTATCCTTGAGAAGAGTTTTTGCTATCCTAGGTTTTTTTTTTTTTGTTATTCCAGATGAATCTGCTGATTGCCCTTTCTAATTCGTTGAAGAATTGAGTTGGAATTTTGATGGGGATTGCATTGAATTTGTAGATTGCTTTTGGCAAGATAGCCATTTTTACTATATTGATCCTGCCAATTCATGAGCATGGGAGATCTTTCCATCTTCTGAGATCTTCTTTAATTTCTTTCTTCAGAGACTTGAAGTTCTTAGCATACAGATCTAGTTAGAATCACGCCAAGATATTTTATATTATTTGTGACTATTGAGAAGGGTGTTGTTTCCCTAATTTCTTTCTCAGCCTGTTTGTCCTTTGTGTAGAGAATGGCCATTGACTTGTTTGAGATAATTTTATATCCAGCTACTTCACTGAAGCTGTTTATAGGGCTTAGGAGTTCTCTGGTGGAATTTTTAGTGTCACATATATATATATATATATACTATCGTATCATCTGCAAAAAGTGATATTTTGAATTCTTCCTTTCAAATTTGTATCCCCTTGATCTCCTTTTGTTGTCTAATTGCTCTGACCAGGACTTCAAGTACAATGTTAAATAGGTAGAAAGAGACTGGACAGCCTTTTCTAGTACTTGATTTTAGTGGGAATGCTTCCAGCTTCTCACCATTTACTTTGATGTTTATCCCGAGCTTTTGTCCCCGCTGGCAAGAACACACTCAGGACAACTGGAATCTTCTGCGGCAAAGCTTTATTGCTTACTTCTCAGGAAGATCCCAACCCCAGAAAATGGAGTCCTTTATATAGCACTCAGCCATGACGTTTCAGCACCTGATGTGGCGTGACAGCTCTTGATTCGTTGCTCGCCCATCACACCACTATTACACCCCGAGAATAGGCAGTGACTAGGAGTGAGTTCACTCTTGCACTTGCGCACAAGGCTTGTTTACTAGTTAGTCACAGCGGAGGCCAGCGCCATCTTATAATGGTGATTGCTCGCGGCATGTGAACTGCTCTCCACAGCGATTGCTCACTGCACGACTTTCCACAGATGTTGGCTACTGGTTTGCTGTAGATTGCTTTTATCATGGTTAGGTATGGGCCTTGAATTCCTGATCTTTCCAAGACTTTTATCATGAATGGGTGTTGGATTTTGTCAAATGCTTTCTGAGCATCTAACGAGATGATCATGTGGTTTTTTGTCTTTGAGTTTGTTTATTAACTGGATTACGTTGATGGATTTCTGTATATTGAACCATCCCTGCATTCCTGGGATGAAAACTACTTGATCAGGGTGGATGATTGTTTTTATGTATTCTTGGATTCGGTTAGCAAGAACTTTATTGAGGATTTATGCATCAATATTTATAAGGGATATTGGTCTGAAGTTTTCTATCTTTGTTGGGTCTTTTTGTGGTTTAGGTATCAGAGTAATTGTGGCTTCATAGAATGAGTTGGGTAGAGTACCTTCTGTTTCTATTTTGTGGAATAGTTTGTGAAGAACTGGGATTAGATCTTCTTTGAAGGTCTGATAGAACTCTTCAATAAACCCATCTGGTCCTAGGCTTTTTTTGGTTGGGAGACTATTAATGACTGCTTCTATTTTTGGAGGGGGATATAGGGCTGTTTAGATCATTAACGTGATCTTGATTCAACTTTGGTACCTGGTATCTGTCTAGAAACTTTTCTATTTCATCAAGGTTCTCCAGTTTTGTTGAGTATAGCCTTTTGTAGAAGGATCTGATGGTGTTATGGATTCCTTCAGGATCTGTTGTTATGTCTTCCTTTTCATTTCTGATTTTGTTAATTAGAATGCTTTCCCTGGGCCCTCTAGTGAGTCTGGCTAAGGGTTTTTCTATTTTGTTGATTTTATCAAAGAACCAGCTCCTTGATTGGTTGATTCTTTGAATAGTTCTTCTTGTTTCCACTTGGTTGATTTCACCCCTGAGTTTGATTACTTCCTGCCGTCTACTACTCTTGGGTGAATTTGCTTCCTTTTTTTTCTAGAGCTTTTAGGTGTGTTGTCAAGCTGCTAATGTGTGCTCTCTCTAGTTTCTTTTTGGAGGCACTCAGACCTATGAGTTTTCCTCTTAGAAATGCTTTCATTGTGTCCCATAAGTTTGGATATGTTGTGGCTTCCTTTTCATTGAACTCTAAAAAGTCCTTAATTTCTTTCTTTATTCCTTCCTTGACAAAGGTATTATTGAGAAGAGTGTTGTTCAGTTTCCACGTGAATGTTGGCTTTCTATTATTTATTTTGTTATTGAAGATCAGCCTCAATCCATGGTGATCTGATAGGATGCATGGGAAATTTTCAATATTTTTGTATCTGTTAAGGCCTGTTTTGTGACCCATTATGTGGTCAATTTTGGAGAAGGTACCATGAGGTGCTGAGAAGAAAGTATATCCTTTTGTATTAGGATAAAATGTTTTGTAGATATCTGTCAGATCCATTTGTTTCATAACTTCTATTAGTTTCACTGTGTCCCTGTTTAGTTTCTGTTTCCATGATCTGTCCATTGGTGAAAGTGGTGTGTTGAAGTCTCCCACTATTATTGTTTTAAGATGCAATGTGTGCTTTGAGCTTTATTGAAGTTTCTTTAATGAATGTGGCTGCCTTTGTATTTGGAGCATAGATATTCAGAATTGATAGTTCCTCTTGGAGGATTTTACCTTTGATGAGTATGAAATGCCCCTCCTTTTCTTTTTTGATGACTTGGGTTGGAAGTCAATCTTAGATATTAGAATGGCTGCTCCAGCTTGTTTCTTCTTAACATTTGCTTGGAGAATTGTTTTCCAGCCTTTCATTCTGGGGTAGTGTCTTTTTCTCTGAGATGAGTTTCCAGTAAGCAGGAAAATATTGTGTCTTGTTTGTGTAGCCAGTCTGTTAGTCTATGTCTTTTTATTGGTGAGTTGAGTCCATTGATATTAAGAGATATTAAGGAATAGTAATTGTTGCTTCTTGTTATTTTTGTTGTTAAAGTTGGCATTCTGTTCTTGTGGCTGTCTTCTTTTAGGTTTGTTGAGAGATTATTTTCTTGTTTTTTCTAGTGCATGGTTCCAGTCCTTGTATTGTTTTTTTGTTTGTTTGTTTGTTTTGTTTGTTTGTTTGTTTTGTTTTTTCTGTTATTATCCTTTGAAGGGCTGGATTCCTGGAAAGGTAATGTGTGAATTTGGTTTTTTTCGTGGAATACTTTGGTTTCTCCATCTATGGTAATTGAGAGTTTGGCAGGATATAGTAGCCTGGGCTGGAATTTGTGTTCTCTTAGTGTCTGTATAACATCTGTCCAGGCTTTTCTGGCTTTCGTAGTCTCTGGTGAAAAATCTGGTGTAATTCTGATAGGCTTGCCTTTATATGTTACTTGACCTTTTTCCCTTACTGCTTTTAATATTCTATCTTTATTTAGTGCATTTGTTGTTTTGATTATTATGTGTCAGGAGGAATTTCTTTTCTGGTCCTGTCTATTTGGAGTTCTGTAGGCTTCTTGTATGTTCATGGGCATCGCTTCTTTAGATTTGGGAAGTTTTCTTCTATAATTTTGTTGAAGATATTTGCTGGTCCTTTGAGTTGAAAATCTTCATTTTCATCCACTCCTATTATCCATAGGTTTGGTCTTCTAATTGTGTCCTGGATTTCCTGGTTGTTTTGAGTTAGGATCTTTTTGCATTTTCCATTTTCTTTGATTGTTGTACCTATGTTCACTATGGAATCTTCTGCACCTGAGATTCTCTCTTCCATCTCTTGTATTCTGTTGCTGATGCTCGCATCTATGGTTCCAGATTTCTTTCCTAGGGTTTCTATTTCCAGCGTTGCCTCACTTTGGGTTTTCTTTATTGTGTCTTCTTCCCTTTTTATGTCTAGTATGGTTTTGTTCATTTCCATCACCTGTTTTGATGTGTTTTCCTGTTTTTCTTTAAGGACTTCTACCTGTTTGGTTGTGTTTTCCTGTTTTTCTTTAAGGTCTTGTAACTCTTTAGCAGTGTTCTCCTGTAATTCTTTAAGTGAGTTATTAAAGTCCTTCTTGATGTCCTCTACCATCATCATGTGATATTCTTTTAAATCCGTGTCTAGCTTTTCCGGTGTGTTGGTGTGTGCTGGACTGGCCGAAGTGGGAGTGCTGGGTTCTGATGATGGTGAGTGGTCTTGGTTTCTGTTAGTAAGATTCTTATGTTTACCTTTCACCATCTGGTAATCTCTGGAGTTAGTTGTTATAGTTGTCTCTGTTTAGAGATTGTTCTTCTGGTGATTCTGTTACAGTCTACCAGCAGACCTGGGAGACAGGTTCTCTCCTCTGAGTTTCAGTGGTCAGAGCACTCTCTGCTGGCAAGCTCTCCTCTTACAGGGAAGGTGCACAGATATCTGGCATTTGGACCTACTCCTGGCCAAAGAAGAAGGCCCAAACAGGACCTTTACCAGAAGCTGTGTTGCTTTTACAGGTCACAGAAGCTGTCAGCTTCTGTGGTGCACACTCTCGCCTGTGCAGACTAAGTTCCTAAGATTGGCGGAGTCCTGGAACCAAGATTGTGCCTGCTGCTCCTGAGGCAAAGGGCCCCTGGGCAGGGCAGACACCTGTCCTCTGGCCTGGAGAGTGGCTGGATGTCTGGGGCTGAAAAGGGCACTGCCTCAGAGGCTCTGTGTCTCCTGCCTGACCCAGAAGCTGTCAGCTTTTGTGGTGCACACACTCACCTGTGCAGACTAAGTTCCTAAGTTCAGTGGAGTCACAGAACCAAGATGGTGCCTGCCGCTGCTGAGGCAGAGGGCTCCTGCGCCTGGCAGACATCTGTCCTCTGGCCTGGAGGGTGGCCGGATGTCTGTGGCCCGAAAAGGGTGCTGCCTCAGAGGCTCTGTGGCTCCTGCCTGTCCCAGAAGCTGTCAGCTTCTGTGGTGCACACTCTTGCCTGTGCAGACTAAGTTCTTTTTTTTTTCTTTTTTTTTTTTTTTTTTTTTTTTTTGAGGTCCTTGATCCATTTGGACTTGAGTTTTGTGCAGGGTGATAAATAGGAACTTATCATTCTTATACATGTAGATTTCAGGTAGACTGGCACCATTTGTTGATAATGCTCTTTTATGGCATGTTTTTGCCATCTTTGTCAAAAATCAATTGTCTTTAGGTGTGGAACATTATTTCTAGGGTTTTGATTCTTTTCCATTGGCAATATGACTTTTTCTGTACAAATGCCATGTAGTTTTTATGACAATTGCTTTGTATTACAAGTGGAGTTCAGAAATGGTGATTCTGCCCGAATGTATTTTATTATTTTGACTATCATGGATTAATTATTTTTTCATGTAAAGTTGAGAATATTTGCAAGAGAATTTTATGTATTTTTAATGTACCAGTTCAGTTTATAGACACACCCATCCCAGCATGTATTTCTTTTTTTAATATATTTTTTACTAGGTATTTTCCTCATTTACATTTCCAATGCTATCCCAAAAGTCCCCCATACCCTCCCACCCACCCACTCCCACTTTTTTGCCCTAGCATTCCCCTTTACTAGGGCATATAAAGTTTGCAAGTCCAATGGGCCTCTATTTCCATTGATAAATCAATATGGATAAAATAAATGTGTAAAATCCCAGTTACATTTCCTGGCTTTATTATTATAGTTAAATTTATTAACTTTGCCATATTACTATGATATTATATGTCCCTCCTGTTCAAAAACTTCTGTCTTATGTCAATGGTTCAAATTTATTTCCTACATACTCTTCTCTCATATTCAGAGCATCAGGTCTTATGTTACAGTCCTTGATCCACTTGCAGTTGAGTTTTGGAATATAATCAATAAAGATCTAATTTCATTCTTTTATCTGTAACTATCCAGATAGATCAGAACCATTTAGAGAAAAAATTTAAATTTTGTTCAACAAACATGTGACCATATCAGTATTGGATTATATGTGTCATCATTTCTTTTCAATTGATCAATGTAACAAATTTTATTTCATATTGTGTAGATTTTCTTGTTCTACTGTGTAGGACCATGTGAAATCTGGGATCTTAGTAATTCCTTTTGTTCTTTTATGCAGGGATTTTATTTTTGTTTTTATTTTGCTTTGGTTTTGTTTGGTGATTTTTTGTTTTGTTTTGTTGAAGTTTTTTGTTTGTTTGCTGATTTTTTTTGTTTTTGTTTTTGCCAAAGTGAAATTTCTTGTTCCCATATGAAATACAATTACACTTTTAATTTTGTATGAAGAATTTTGCAGGAGGTTATAGTGAATATATGAATTGTTTTTGGAAGAATAGCCATTTGTACAATAATAGGTCTGTCATTTCATATAGAGAGAGGGATTTTTACTCTGTAATTTCTTCTTCAATTAACATTTCTAGTTTCTTAAATTGTCAGTATAGCCTTTTATAATTTGTTTATGTGAATGTGCGTGTTTTTGTATTTGTGTGTCTGTGTGTGTGCATGTGTGTGTGTGTGTGTGTGTGTGTGAGGGTGTTGGGGATGGCATTGTTTCTATGATTTTTTAATAGTATCTTTGTTCTATATGAAACCTATTGAATTCTGTTTGTTAAATTATTATCCTGTCGCCTTTTCTGAGGGTATCACTAGAAATAGGCTTCTGGTTGAAAACTAAGTACATTTGATATATAGAAACACATCATTTACAAATGAATACAGTTTAACCACTGATGTTACTATCTATAGCATATTTTTCTCTGTTCTTTTTATTGCAATAAGACCCCTAATAATGTAATAAGTAGGAGTTGAAGAATGAACATCCTTCTCTTGTTCCAATGTATTATCATAAATATCATTTCCAACTATTCTGGCTCTACCTTGTCATATATTGTCTCTCTTAAGTCAAAATATGTTCTCTGTATCCTTACTAGTGGCCACATTTCTAAAGAAAAGTGACACTTGCTCATTAGGAGCCATCAATGCTGATGTTCCTAGGTATATGCCCAAACAATACATGAGTATTCATTTACTGTACTATATTGTGCGTAGATTTTTCATTTATGTTTTCATCAACACTGAATGCAACAAGAATCATGACTAACCAAACACTGAGAACAGCACAAATTTCTGGATATAATCAGAAATAGCTTTTTTTGTGTGTGTGAAATGACATTTATAATAGTGTCAAATAATTTTATGCTAGGACTAACAACTTCCCATATCATGTATTTAACTATCTTTGCAGTGCCATGCCTGATTTTTTACCCTGTGAAAAAAGCCTCAATTGCAATAAAGAAAGTGGTTGGATATTCCTGTAAACAGTCTTACCACTACTACACCACTGGTTCATTTTGGTTTCCATGTCATTATAGTAGCCTACAATATGCAGCAATATATAAAAATCATTATCTTATCAGACTGAACTCAGGGAACCTGATGGGGAATCTCACAGAGGACTGGAGGACCAGGGGGGAGTTGGATCTCCATGGAAAGAACGAACTAAGCTGGCCTGACCACTTGTTTCTCTTAGAGATTAGACCAACCAAGGAGTGTACCTAGAGCAAACCATGGCTCCACATATATACATAGCAGAGGATGGCCTAAACTGACAGCAATGGGAGAGGAGACCCTTGGTCCCAGAGAGGTTTGATGACACGGAGTAAGGGGATTCTGGATTTGGCTGGAGAGGTTGGGTGGGTGGGGAAGCACTCTCATACAGGCAAAATGGAGGGGGAGAGCATATGAGGGATGGAGGGTGGTGGAGGGGTAACCAGGAAGTGGAATATCATGGGATGGGTGATTTATGGAGGGAGTTACCAGGAAGTGGGATACATTTTAGATGTAAACAAATGGAATGTTTATATATATTCCTTTCTCTTGCTAAGAAACTGAATAGAGCTTTCTAGTACTATGAATGATAGCTAACAGAAACAATTTTCTGGCTAGCTCAAGCTTGATTTTTATATGTCTGGCAAATGAAATATTTAATACCTTCAACAATGTGGTCTTGTCATATTTTTAAGGAGAATCAAAAATAATCATGTGTTATTTTTAGATGCTTTATTCGTTTCTATGACCAATAACTATTACAGAAGTAATCTCTGTCTTGCAATAACATTTGTATTTAATAACCCATGTAGTCTTGATCTTCATTCTCTGATTCATTACATAAGGTTTAAGACTTTGTGTCCAGAAAATATCTTCAACAATTTAGTAATCTTGATTTCTTACAGGTCTAACACTTGTAATACAGATTTGTCTCTGGTAATATTGAATACGTGAGTAAAAGAAATGTCTCCTTTTGTTAGAAAAGGGTTTGTTTTATCTTTAAATTCTCAAATCACACACCATCACAAAGTGAAGACAAGGCATTAACTCAAGGAAGCAACTGGTGGTAGGAATTTTAGCAGAAGCCATGGTGCTGTTTATCAGTTTACTCCTGGTAGCTGGCACAGAATATTTCCATGTACATACCAGGATTGCCAGACCAGGTATGGAACCACAAAAAAGTGTGTTGGTTAGGTGTAACTCTTAATGGAAACATCATTGGATAAGAGAGATATTTAGTTGTACCTCTGTCTTTCATATTATTTGGCAGTTCATATATGCATATATTCAAGAAGTGTCTACTGTTTGTTTCCATACTGATCCTCAAAGGGTCCTTAATTTTTACTGTCTATGTATCCCCATATTCCTACCTCTCCACACTTCTCCTTGTTCACCCCTTGTTATTCTCCTTCCAATCCTTATGCTGCTCATCCCTATCAAACTATTTAAATTCCCTTCCCTCAGTAGACTTATCTGTCACTCCTAGTCCCTTACTCTAATCTTAATATGGCTCTACACATTAAAACTGGTTTGTCATATATTTAATAGCTATTGTCCACATATACACAAATACATATCATATTTGTCTTTTCTGGTCTTGGATTCATCAGTCAGTATAATAATTACTAGTTCAGTTCATTTACATGAGAATTTTATTATTTCATGTCTTTTAAAGCATGAATTTTTGACAAGCCTTCATGGTCATGTATTTAAGATTCCTACCCCATTTCATCTTGTCCTATCTCCATTTTCATTCTCTCCTCCGTGTGGAATTCTGTCTCCCATCCCAAGCCCAGAAATCAAAATTTCCATTTATATATTTCTTCAACATAGATATAAGCTGTATGCTGTGAGACGCCTGTCTCACCAACAAGAAAGATGCCACAATAGGATCCTTCTGCACACGTTTATTGGGCTGAGCATTGACTGCATAGGCGAAAGACTCCGAGCCCTGGGTCTCTCACTCTTATATACTATCAGGTCCCATCCACGCACAGCAGGCCACATCACCTCACCAGGTACGCAGCTTCAGCTAATCAGGGCAGCAGGGGCATATCTCCACCAAAATGGCTTCGCCAGTAACCTGGAACACCTGTGCAGCTCTCACGATGTTTGTGGCTAGATGTATGAGGAAGTCAGGTGCAAGTCATAAGACTTATCTGCAGTCCCTGGCGCCTTTGGGACTGCTGCCACACCCGCTCCCCACATCTCCCCACATCTCCCCCTTTTTTCTTTTTTGGCAGAGAGAATGTCTGTCTTAGATTGCCTCCTGCAGCAATGTCCCTTACCCGTCCTTGGGAGACAAACAGCATTGGTTTGATCCCTGTCTTAGGTTGGTGACATGCCTAGGGAGTCTTATCCATCACTGACTACTTCTCTGTCATGCCAAGCCACACTTGGGAAGATTGTCCTGTCTGCATGCGGCAGGTGCATCAAAAGGCCAGGATGTTGATTAATCTATGACCAGATCTTAATTGCTGCAAACAAGCCTCATGGGTGAAGGTAGAGGTCTGATCCCCAGTGTGCAAGCATAGGGGCCTTACACAAAACCATCCCTTGGGCTCATCACCCAGAGATGTCTTGGCCAGCTCCCATGTCGTTTTTCCTGGGGGAAGGGAACTAGGACACTGAACCTTCATGCAATCAGACATGCCTTCCACAGGATGCCAACAGCAAGCTATCCTCTGTGCAGTGATTAGCCTCACAACCCATGGCATAATGCAGCATAATTTCTTTTAGAGTGGCAAACCGAACGTGAGGAGATTGTCCCGCCTCCACTGCAGCAAAAGCCTACCCTACCATGGCGAAAGTGCGGGCCTGCACACACTGCACCTAACACATGTGCCAAATACACAACACACACACTATTACAAGCATACATCCCAGGGCTCCTATCAGCCCTGAGGCAAGGGATCTTATGAACAATAAACACAAAAGGAGGTCACATACAAACAGGTGTAGCCTGAAAAGAAACATTCCTTCCTCCAACAAATTGAAATACAGAAGTTTCAAACACATTAGAACCATTCCAATAAAATTTGCATTACCCCAGGCCCCTCCAGCCACCATGCTTAAGGGGAAAAGATCAGTGCAACTACCATTCACCCCACATAACAACCATACATATAAGGAGCACTGCCCAAGGTGGAAGGGAATCAGGAACACTCCTACAAAAAGGAAAGGGGGGCCCATCTAGGTTGAGAGGGTATAGTGCCAATGCCCTTGGATATACTGGCAGGCCACACCCCTTGAATCCAGGTAGCATTAACTTTAGTAGATACAGCTGAACACAATCACTCATCTGTAGAATATTTTGAATCATCTGAAAATACAACAATCCCTTTAGCTATTCAAGGCCTCTACTTGAGCCACAGTATAGGAGGAAGTTAAACCATATTTCCGCACAGACTCAGCCAAATTCCTGATTACTTTGAAATCTAGAGGCTCATGATATCTCTGCCCTGCTTGGTCGGTGAAAATAGGACACCCCAGCAAGGAGAATCTAACCTCTCTCCAAACCTCCAGAGAGAAGGTCTGCTTATAGGCAGCTGCCGAGGAGGCATAGGGAGGGGGTGCAGAAGCCAATTTGCCTTCCTCCTCTGCCTCGGCTCTTTTGTTTTGTCCTTTCTGTCCACCTGATAACACTGTGTCTCCTTTCTTTTTCCTTTTTCTTTTTAAGCCCTTCTCCTCTTCTGATATACTTTCTTGTTGCTCTGTAAGGATTTTCTGACCTGTCTTGACTGCCTATCGATTCAAACAGTAACAGAGTCCATATATCAGAACAAACAAGACCAATATTATCAGACCTACCCACAAAGGGTCAATGGGAGAAAAAAGCATAACTACACAGCGAGGATCTATTGATCACTACACTGAGGTTATCATAGTTCCTTAACTTGTCCCCAAACCATAAATCTTAATTTGTCCCAAAACCGTGAACCTTAACTTGTCCCAAAGCTGGGAACCTTAACTTGTCCCAAAACCCTAAACCTTATCGTTACTGCCAGACAGGAAACAGGATGTCTCCCGTTTTCCTTCTGTCCCTAGGAGAGCTCTGAAATAGCTTATTTTCATTTTTCTCTTCTTATATTTCTTATTTTATTTATATTTCTGCGCATGCCTTCTTTTTCATTTCTCTCTGTTTCTGATATGCTTCCCTGGTGCTCCTGCAAAAGTTGCTACCCTCATCATGGCAAGCGACAATTACCGGACCTACTGCTTAAGAAAGCATACCTCTCAGAGACTCACATTAATTTCTTTTTACTTACCGGTACCAGCTGTTCCCCAGCTGAAGAGTTCTGAATCCACGCAGTTGAATCCTTCTCAACAGTCTGTGTTGCGGGAACACTTCATTAACCGCTCCTTCCCCGTGATGCAGTTCTGAATCCTCCCTGTAACAGGGGGTCTTCGCTCTTCCCTGAAGATGTTACTTCCCGGGTTTCAGCACCATTTGTGAGACGCCTGTCTCGCCAACAAGAAAGATGCCACAATAGGATCCTTCTGCACACGTTTATTGGGCTGAGCATTGACTGCATAGGCGAAAGACTCCGAGCCCTGGGTCTCTCACTCTTATATACTATCAGTTCCCATCCACGCACAGCAGGCCACATCACGTTTATTGGGAGAGCATTGACTGTGTAGGCGAAAGACCCCGAGCCCTGGGCCTCTCACTCTTATATACTATCAGTTCCCATCCACTCACAGCAGGCCACATCACCTCACCAGGTACGCAGCTTCAGCTAATCAGGGCAGCAGGGGCATATCTCCACCAAAATGGCTTTGCCAGTAACCTGGTACACCTGTGCAGCTCTCACGATGTTTGTGGCTAGATGTATGAGGAAGTCAGGTGCAAGTCATAAGACTTATCTGCAGTCCCTGGCGCCTTTGGGACTGCTGCCACACCCACTACCCACAGTACGCATCATTATTCATCAGTTAAGAATAACTTGGGGAGCAAGATTGTATAGCTTTGGGACTGCTGCCACACCTGCTCCCCACAGTACACATCATTATTTATCAGTTAAGAATAACTTGGGGAGTAAGATTGTATAGCATCATAGAGACTGACAAATTTACCAAATTTTCTTAAGATTTTCATGTGGGCATGACTTTGGAGTAGTTCTACATTGAAGACTGAAGTAGGATAGACATTCCAATGTAGATGATGCTATTACTGGGCAAGTGATCATTAATATTATGTGAAAGTAAGCCATGTGGTATAAGCCAATGGCTTTGTTAATGTTCATGCTTCCACATATATACTGAGAATTCTAAATATATTTCAGTGTCATGATCGACTGTAAGTTGAAAAACTAATATAAAGTATACATGCCAATGTCCTGGTTGTTAGTGTTTTATCAATGCAATCAGAAAGACAGGAGGAGGGAAGATGGGATATGGGGTTTTCAGAGGGAAGTCCTGGAAAGGGGATAACATTTAAAGTGTAAGTAACAAAAATTTCAAAAGAACAAAACAAAACAAAAAACAACCAAATATTATACAGTGTTATAAGCAAAAGAATCATAAAAATAGTAGCAAGCAGGTCATTGGTGGCACTGCAAAGTAATTCTGGTTTATTTTGAGAATCAACATGAATTTAATAATGAAAATTAGTTTATATATTTACATAGCTATGAACATCATTGTATAAAATATTCCCATGTACCCCATATGCTTGTACATAGAAAACAAAATGCACACTGAAATACACTCAAAGAGAGTCAAAAAATGAAAGAAAGCTTTTCAGGACATACAGTGAGAATGAACAAGCACAGAGAATTGAGTGCACAAGATGAGTGCCATAGCCACAATTGAGATTATTTGTCCCCTCTTCCTCAATCTGGGCACCTTACTTTTATAATATTGTTTCATCCAATTCAGTTCTAGAGTCAGTTTTATATTGTCACTGTGCTTTGGCTAATTACTCTATGAGATAAGACAGTGAATGGGCCTATTTAATATTTAATGATATCTTTACCGGGGTCAGACTGATTTGAACTGCCGTCAAAGTACCTTTTCATTTCTTGAAATTGACTCTCTACTAACTGACCAATATCTCTTCATGAGCATTCTATTTGCACCAGTGATGGATATGTATGCAATTATACTGCTTTTCTGAGCTGATCTTTACAATCAAAACACCCCTGTCAACTGCATCTGTTACCTGTTAACTGATTGTCTTGTGTGACCAATCATACTTATATTTTCTTCAAGACTCCCTTCTTGTGGAAAATCTGGGACAGAAACAATTTAGTATCAGAACTGATGGTCAGTTGAGACACAATGGAGACAACTTCACAAACCATAAGCAGCAATATAAACATTGTATCACTTAGAAATATTCGAATAAAAATATTGCATCTTCACAAAATTATAAATTGATAAAACCTGGAAAAGTTTATGATATAATTGTATAGAGATAGATAAAGAATAGAAAATGAGAGAAATAGTAACAAAGAAGAGAGACATAAATATGGATTAGATGATGATACCCTTTATGGGTGTATGCAGAATTTCTCAAAGGCTTCCCTTTTTGTAATATCTTAGGGAAAGGAAAGCATTATTTCACAATGTCACATGGTAGCTAAGTGGGACTTGTTATGTTCCTGTTCGTGTTTAATATATTTAGAGTCTGATATTATTGGTTTTTACAAGTGGGAAAATGAGAAGATCTAGAGTTATCCAGAAAATTTTGTGAATAGGCCAGGTGAAGCACATAACATGTGATTTATCAGCAGAAATAATATAAGAAAACACCTCCTATATGATAAATTTCACTCTGACAGCCTATAATTTGGTAAGGGAAATGTACCCGATTAATATGTTTCTACTATATTCAGGTCATATTACCTGTTGCATCTTACATCCATTTTCTGTTTTGAGAATTGATTCAGGTGGTTAGGAGTCAAGACAATCAGGAGGGAGAAATGTATGTACATATAAGTTGGGATTGGGCGGGCTGTGCTTATTCTCATGGAGAGCACAATTATTTCTGAATCCTTGGAATATTTATTTAGCCTACCTAGATCAAGAAGTCATTTTATTGTTTCCAGAATAAAAAAGAGGCATGTTTATGGAATATATATTGACAAGGAGCAGGTTCAGATAATCTAGGAGGGAGACCATTGTATTGGAAAACTCTCTGGCTACAGTTATACCGGAAGCAGAAAACTATGTTATATACTTTTTAAATTGTTTTTTAAAGTTGATTATACTGCTTATTTGCCTCTCAAATGTTTCCCTCATGGTTCCACCTCCCAGAGTTCTTCACTCCATCCCCTTGCCTCTTTGCCTCTGAGAGGGTGACCCCCATCCCTTGGGGCATCCCACTTTCCTGGGGCATCAAGGTTCTTATCCTCTTGCACTGAAGTCAGACATGGCTGTTTTCTGTTACATATGTGCCATGGAGCATAAGCCATCAGGCTACATACCTATTCATTAGTAGCTTAGACTCTGGGAGTCCCTAAGAGACTAAGTTCCAAGTTAGTTGACACTGTTGATCTTCCTATAGGATTGGTATCCCCTTCAGCTCATTCAAACCTTACCCTAACTCTACTATAGGGTTCCTCAAATTCAGTTCAATGCTTGGCTGTAAGTTTTTGCATTTGTCTAAGTCAGCAGCTGGTATAGCCTCTCCAAAGCCAACTATAAGACTCCTGGCTGCAAGCACAATATAACATCAGTAATAGTGTGAGGATCCAAAGTTGGACTGGTGACTGGTCAGCCATTCCTTCTTTCTCTGCTCCATTTTTATCCCTGCATTTTTTTTTTTATACAGGAACAATTCTGGATCAAAAAATAATTAAACGACTTTGGAACAGAAAATTAGAAAGGAAACAAGAAAGCAAAAATTGCAAAGGAAACTGAGTCTCTCCTAATATTTCTCTTATCATCAAGAGACAAAGATTTTACTGAAAGGCTTTGCTATTCAAATAATGAATTACAAATTAGAGAGTGATACTGAAGGGGTAACTGTAGAGCCAAATCTCTAACTCTGTATGGACTGAATGGAAGAACTCAAATGATTCTTCCACAGCCTCCTAAAACGACTTCAGAAGTACCCACTCAAAGGGTCCCCCATCTCCTATCATGATAACCCCTAGAATCTAACAACTGTAATCACAAATTATGCAAGCAATCATTTTTCCCCACCTTGAAAACTGTTGGTAATTATCTTTAAAAAGAAGAAATTAAAGAAATTGCCATACACACAAGTACATAAGGAAATTAATATGTAGCTACAAGAATGAGACTTCCTGTACTAACATATATTACAAGAAGAAAATGAGGATTGGCATGGGGTTGGAATAAAAACACCTTATTAATTAGAATAAATTAATAGGTAAATATGAATGATATCTAGGACACTAAAAATAATCTTCAAGTATTAATCTTTCTTTAACACATGTTCAATTTTTACCGTTTAAAGCAAATAATTCAATGATACTATAGCTATTATAATATTACTTTCTTTGTCTATAAATTTCTCTATATTTTTAAAATGCTTCTACAAATTAAATTATAATCCTATATAATAAAATTGGATAAATTATATATACAAGATATAAGATAGAAATAAGATATAAGATGATATAAAATATAAGATATGATAAATAATTCATAATGTAATATATAATATATATTATATAATATGTAATGTGCAATATGTAATATGTAATATTATATATGTATCTGTTTTATATATATATATATATATATATATATATATATATAAAACCAAATCTATGTGAACATACAAACACGTGCATGCCTGTTAGTATATTATCATTTTGATGCATAGTATAACACTGTACATTTAAATCTATAAACTGTTAAGTACAATTTGTTCTGGTATTCAAGGGCCATGTAAAAACCACAAAGTAACACCCACTACACAAGAGATTACATGGGGAGATTTATTGGGAGCAAAAAACTGCAAGGATATAGCCTCAGATATCTCCAATTCCTCTAGAGAAAGAAAAAAGTTGGCAAAGGAGAAGTGTGGTAGTCATGGTAGTTGAGACAATCTTGCAGCCTTGAATGACCGGCAGTTAGAATACTACTAATTTTTATAGAACTCAATAAGCATGGATAGATTCATGTTATTCCAAAACAAATCATTGCTTTTTTTTTTATCTTCACTTATGTGTTTTAACTTCTACTTGTTGGTAAGTTTATTTATTATTGGTAAACAATGACAAAAGATTTATACAGTTATGGCTTGAGTCATAAGATTTGCCATCATTAATAAACCATAAAAAACAGTCTTATTCATCAACCCCATAAAAAATCTTTAAGAATCTTGAGAGATATTTTGCAAACATCTGACAATCTGTTATCAGGCTTGTGCCTCCTTTAATTTTAAGTGAATTAGACAGACAGTAAATCTTCAAAATATCTTGGACAAATTGTCATGTCCTATGCAATGTATTATCACCTTTTAATAGGCAGAATGCAGATTTTCATCAGAAGCAATAGCAGTAATGAGAACAAATCTGCTTCAGTTCTTATTAATTTCAACTGTTCTAAAGAAGTATCAGGTGATCACAAAAATGAGATTATAAAGTCAAGTAAGAAAAACCTAAGACAATGCGAGAAAATATAATCCATTATTAACAGATATATTCTCCACAGATCTATGGGTAAAGAAATTACAAAATGTGAACTCATGTTTTCATAATCTTCATTCTTTTTTATCCATTACACTTTGATATATTGAATCTTTTTCATGAAATATTTCTCCCTTCCCTCACATTTGATGAACATGGTAGGGCTAAATCAAACTGAACATCCTTGCTCACATCAATATTGGTTAGTGTTTGCTGAACCTCATGAGGGGCAGTCATATCACACTGTCCTGTCAGCAAGTGCCTCTTGGCAATGGCAACAATGTCAGCTTTGGTGTCTGCACACAGTTTAGATCGCCAGGTGAGGCTGTCCTCAGATGGCCCATCTTTCAGTCTCTGCTCCATTTGTTGCCTCTGTTCATGAGCATTATTTTGTGTCTGTGTTACCTTACACAGGATTATATTTTCTAGTTCCAACCACTTTCCTCTGAATTCCACGAAGACATTGTTTTTAATAGCTGAGTAGTACTCTGGTGTGTAAATATACCACATTACATGTATCCATATTTGTGTTGAGGGACACATGGGTTGTTTCCACCTTTTAGCTATTATAAATAAGGCTGAGGTAAACATGGAGGATCATGTGTCCTTGTTATATGTTGGGGCACTTTTTGTGTATATGCTCTGTAGCTGTGTCTATAGGTAGAACTATTTTCAAATTTCTGAGGAATCACCAGAATGATTTCCGGAGTGGTTGTACAATTTGCAACCCCATTAGCAATGGAAGAGTATGATTTCATTGGTGGACATTTGTTTTTGACAATGAGCCACCAGTGTGGCTTTAAAATCTGTCATTAATGAGTAAGGCTTGCAGTCCTGCTTCATCTGCTAGAAAGGCAATTCACTTTAGCCTTCAGTGTCTGACAAGAACAGGACACCTGAGGTTCCTCACACACCTTCACATAATAAATGAAGAATTTTGTCAGGGACAGCTTTCTGCTGGCATTTTGAGACTTCTTGGTAGCTTAAGTCATATTGTTTCATAAAATGATCTCTCCTGTGACACTAAGATTTCTGAGAGTAAAGAATAATAACATTTACTTTATCTTTTTTGTGACCCTATTACCATCAGTTGTCTTATTTCATACTTCCTTCTTTTCCTCCATTCATAGAATTTCTTGCAGTTGGTACATGGTTTAAAAATTCACCAACACACCCAAAGAACTAATTTAAACCACATTATACAGTATTCTCCCTCGGGAAACAAAGCATACTATGATTGTCAAAGCTAGATGTTAGTCTAAGATTTAGAAAAAGGAAGAATGTGAAACTAAGAAAAAGAAAAAAGCAGTCATAATGACCTAGCTAGGGCAAGGAGTATGGAAAGACACAAAGAAAGGAAAGCCAGAATTAGGGCACTTGTGATATGAAAATTTCTTTGCTGAGGTTAATTTTGCCACACTTCATAAACTTTAGGGCTGCAGTTTACTTAGCCAGTATAGAAAGACTCACAAGAACAGAGAGACTTCAAACCAGAGTGCTAAATAGGTGGAATTCTGTAAAGTTATTGTTGGAAAAAAATCAGATGTAGTTTGGTGCTAAGTTAAACACAAGGACCCCCCGTGGTCTTTTGTTCAATATTATACAATTTAAAACATATCGAACACTAATGTACTTGAGTTTTACTGTAAGGGAAGACTGTGGGTTTGATATGGCCATTAAAGCCACACATTTGAAAGCCATGCTGGTCTTTCAAGGTTTCTTTGCAGACTCAACTCAATAGAAAAGCATACAATGCTGAATTTCCCTCTTTACAGTTTTCTATGCCAGGATAAAATGTATACTTGCTACATATATAATTTTTAAAAGAAATGCATTTCCTTAATAGTTATTACTATACACAAATGTTATATAATGATATGCACTAAATGCAGATTATAGGATATTTTATTTTTAAAAATTACAAAAAAAATAATTTTCTGCAATGCACATATACGAAGAAGGAAAACTAAATGGGTTCCACAATTTCCTGTGTGTGTATGTGTGTTCATCACTTCAATGCATGTCAAGCATGTTCAATTTCACCCATATACTCAATCATACGCCAAAAAAATGTGGCCTGTTTCAAATCCAGGATCTACATATTCTGTGAAAGGAAAGAAGCACATAATATATTATACTGAAGTAATGTTTATTTCATATAAACAATAAAGTGCAGAATCTAAACAGAACTATTAATCTAAAATTTTTAAAGTATTCTATGAATATTGCGAAGTATATAAGATACAATTTGCTAAACGCATGAAACTCAAGAAGAATGAAGACCAAAGTGTGGACACTGTGCCCCTTCTTAGAATTGGGAACAAAACACCCATGGAAGGAGTTACAGAGACAAAGTTTGGAGCTGTGATGAAAGGATGGACCATCTAGAGACTGCCGTATCCAGGGATCCATCCCATAATCAGCTTCTAAACGCTGACACCATTGCATACACTAGCAAGATTTTGCTGAAAGGACCCAAATATAGCTGTCTCTTATGAGACGATGCCGGGGCCTAGCAAACACAGGAGTGGATGCTCACAGTCAGCTATTGGATGTATCACAGGGCTCCCAATGGAGAAGCTAGAGAAAGTACCCAAGGAGCTAAAGGGATCTGCAACCCTATAGTTGGAATAACATGATGTACTAACCAGTACCCCGGAGCTCTTGTCTCTAGCTGCATATGTATGGAAAGATGGCCTAGTCAGCCATCACGGGAAAGAGAGGCCCATTGGACTTGCAAACTTTATATGCCCCAATATAGGGGAATGCCAGGGCCAAAAGAATGGGAATGGGTGGGTAGGGAAGTGGGGGGCGCTATGGGGAACTTTTGGGATAGCATTGGAAATGTAATTGAGGAAAATATGTAATAAAAATATTAAAAATTTAAAAAAAAGTAAAAAAAAAAAAGAAGTTCATAGGAAGTATCTAATCATTTTCAAGAACACGGCAAATGAGATGGATAAAACAGAATGACACATCTGGGAATACAGCAGAGACATCTCACATAAGCTTTGCCTATAGTCATTGCATATTCATGGGTGATAATTAGCCTGTGTTCCATTTGTGACAATGTTTGAGAATCATTGTTGCAAATACTACAACTTATAGTATAACATTCTTCACTCCATCACTAACCACACAACAAACCTATTTTGTTGACATTGTCAAATTGTGAAATGTATTCCCAAGAGTATTTGTATTGCCCGCCGCTTTTGTTCCCCCTGGTAAGAACACACTCAGGGCAACCGGAATCTTCTGCGGCACAAGCTTTATTGCTTACCCCATCAGGAGCCAGTGGAGAAGAGAGCCAGAGAGAGAGAGAGAAGTGGAGCCCCCTCCCTTTTATGGAGGACTGTCCTCCGCCTCGGACGTGTCACTCCCTGATTGGCTGCAGCCCATCAGCCAGAGTTGTCATCACGGGAAAGGCAGAGCACATGGGGTGGGAAACTACCCCAGCGCATGTGCAGATGGTTTGTTTACTACTTAGAACACAGGTGTCAGTGCCATCTTATAATGGCGAATGTGAGGATGGCTCCTTACATCTCCCCCTTTTCTTTTATTTAAGAGCAATAGGCCACCCATAATAATGAGAGTGGAGATAGAGGTCAAATCCCCAGTGTGTAAAATAGGGGCTTTACACAAAACCTCCTCCCAGGCTCATCACCCGAAGGGGTCTTGGTCTGCTCCCGTGTCGTTTTTCCTGGGGGAAGGACACTTGGACACTCAACCTTCTTGAAAGATGACATGTCTCCCTAGAATAGGCTCATAAATGCCACAGAGCCCTTCTACTGCAGTGCTAACCATGCAACTCTCTCGGGCTGCTGAAGCACACTCACTCTATCCAGTGCAATGAGACTAGCCTCGTGGGGTGCAAGAGCTGAGTGGCCAGCGACCTATTGCTTAAGCATAGATAACCATATATCAGGGGAAGCACCATGTTCTAGTGCTGCAAGCACCTGGGCAATAACCACCATGCCTCTCCTAATTTGGGCCTTAAGCTTACAGACCAATCAGAGAAGCAACACTAATCCACAGCAAAGAACAGCTCCAAATAATTCCACCCCCACCCATTCTTTAAAGAAGGAAAATGTTGAAAAGATAGTCCTTAGGTCAGGGACAGGTCCAAGTGCGTGGGGCAAGTCTCAATTTTCAAAGGGTCTGTTCAAATTTAGCCGTCCAATTCTGTATCTCCCAACGCTGCTCTCCCTTTGTTGTTATCGCACTGGACATCACCAAGACGAGGGACATCAGTATTCCCTTGGTCAGTCTGGATTTTTCGGGTGAGTCTTTCTGGTATCCAAAATGGGTTGTCTTCATTCTGTGGAAAAACACAAACAGCTCCCCTGGATCTTATCAAAATAGGATCCGGGCCTTTCCATTTGTTATTTAAAACATCTTTCCATTTAACCATCTCTTTGGGCCTATCTGGCTCTGAACAAAGACGTTCAGCCGCTGTATCTTTGATAATTGTCCAGTGGCTTCACCTGTTCGGGAGAGCGCCTTCCAGGCCTTAATAGCCGTGGAGGAAATTTGGGCATAAGCTCCCCAGTGATAATTTGTTTGATCAGCGGTATAAGCTCCCTGACACGTTAACAGGTCAAAGGTCCAATCTCTCTGCTCTGGAGTCAAAGCGGCAGCATTTGCTCCGGCCTGCGTTTGTGCAGCCTCTTGCCATAGAGCTCTCCATTCCATATATTTGCCCGCACTGGGGAGAGCGGCTTTTGCAATCATTTGCCAGACGGCAGGAGTTAATGCCTCGCCAGCAAGCCTGCCTAACTGCACCAAGGTGAAATTAGCATTGGCTCCATATTTACGAACCGATTCGGCAAGCTCTTTAATCTGTGTATAATCTACCGGAGCGTGAACACACCCACCCTCAGCTCCTTCAAAGACCGGAAATGCCTGTTGTATCTTCCTTTGTGCCTCTCTTGAAATGAACGAGTCCACGCACTGCCTCTCTGCGCAGGGCTGACGCACTACGCAGGGTGGAGGCTCCGCATAGGGCGGAGGTGCACTATGACTTTGAACCGACTGCCCTGAGGCCGAGCAGCAAGCTGGCCTTTGCCAGCCGCTTTTGGCTTTTTTCTTGACCTATAAGCTCGCATTTCTCTCTCATAACGAGCTGCTCCCTCCTCCAAGTCTGTTTTCTCAGAAGAGCTAATTTTTTTATCTGATTCACAGCTACTAAGAACTGGCTCTTTAAACTCATCTCTTTTCTCCTCTTTCCTTCTAATCTCTCCCCAGGTATTTTTCCCTGACATTAACTTTTCTTTTTTCCTTTGTTTTTTCTCCTCTTTCCTTCTAATCTCTCCCCAGGTATTCTTCCCTGACATTAACTTTTCCTCGGGTTCAAGACCCGTGGAAAGGCCTGTATACTTATTTGGCGCGCCATGCTTTCTCTTTTTTCCTGCTCTCTCTCCCCGCTTTACTTCTGATAGACTGTCTTGAATTTTGTCCAGAATTCTCCACCCTGCCTTAACCACTTGTTGACATGTGAAAAGAAATAAAAGGGCTTTTAACACTAGAGAAAGTTCAAGACCAGACATACCTTGTAAAGCTGTAACGAACGCGCATCCGTTCCCCAGCTGAAGAGTTCTGAACCCACGCCGGATCCTTCTCAACAGTCTGTTTTGTGGGAACACTTCATTACCACAGTTCCCCAGCTGAAGAGTTCTGAATCCACACCGGATCCTTCTCAACAGTCTGTTTTCCGGGAACACTTCATTAACCGCTCCTTCCCCGTGATGCAGTAGCTCGCGGGTTTCGGCACCATTTGTTGCCCGCCGCTTTTGTTCCCCCTGGTAAGAACACACTCAGGGCAACCGGAATCTTCTGCGGCACAAGCTTTATTGCTTACCCCATCAGGAGCCAGTGGAGAAGAGAGCCAGAGAGAGAGAGAGAGAAGCGGAGCCCCCTCCCTTTTATGGAGGACTGTCCTCCGCCTCGGACGTGTCACTCCCTGATTGGCTGCAGCCCATCAGCCAGAGTTGTCATCACGGGAAAGGCAGAGCACATGGGGTGGGAAACTACCCCAGCGCATGTGCAGATGGTTTGTTTACTACTTAGAACACAGGTGTCAGTGCCATCTTATAATGGCGAATGTGAGGACGACTCCTTACATATTTGAATACAAAGAATGAATAAACTAGGGTTTGTAGCCCCCATATATACATGAATATAAAGAAAAATTATCAGACCAATTAGCTATCTTTAGATACCCGTGAAAATATCCAGTGCAGGGATTGAGTCACATTTAATTTAATTGGCAGACAATTGGGGATTCAATGCAATCCTCAAACCATCCAAACAGTTTCTAATACTCTACCTTGCTCTATCCAACCTGTCAGTAAGGAACCATTGATGAAAACAGTTCCTCTAGTGAACACAAAGTTGCTGAGCTGGCAAGGCAAGGTACCAAGGCCTCACACTATTACTGAGGATATGAAGTGCTCAAAAAAGGAATTTATCATGACTGCACTCCAAAAGACCCAACAAACAGCTGAAAAGTGTCAGATGCAGATATTTGCACCCAACTAATGGAAAGAAACAGATGACCCCTGTTGTTGAATTTAGGAAGGCTAAAAGAAGCTGAGGAGAAGGGAAATCCTGTAGAAGTACTAGCAGTCTCAATCTGGACTCCCAAGATCTCTCAAACACTGGACTACCAAAAAGACAGCATACAGCAGCTAATATGCAGCCCCCGACACATATAAAGTAGAGGACTTTCAGGTCTGTGTTCATTCAGAGATGGTGCAACTAACTCTCAAGAGACTTGAGGCCCCAGGGAGTTTAAAGGCCAGGTGTGGTGGGAGGTAGAGGCATCCATGTGGAGACAAGGGGTGCAGAGGAGGTGTGGGACATGGAGAAGTCAGAGTGGTTGGGGGTGGGGTCAGGGAATGGAAAATGAAGTGTAAACAATAAGTTAATTTTTTTTAAAAAAGAATAAAGTTTGACTAAAAATATTGCTGAGCTGGTGTCTTTGTAGAACCATTACCCCAACATTACAGTATCTTTGTATGGCAAGTTAATATAGATGTTATCAAAACAGTAATGTAAAAGCAAAAACAGCCATAACCCCCTTATCTTCAATGTTGTATTCCATGTAAAACATGTGAGAGTTCTAATGGCACAAAACTTGTCAGAGTAACTATTTAATAATGGGTTTGAATTAAGGATGAGTCCACAAGATTTAGCCCAAACTGTTAGTCCTTGGCTGACACAGATCTTAAAACTAGATGTTCCCTGGACCTAAGAGAAAAGAAAATAATCATTTAAAAATTAAAAAAAAATAGAAAAAATAAAAGTGATGAAATGTCTTCTAAACATATTCTTTCTGCTATACACAGAGACTAGTACCTTGTTCAGCTTTGAGCAGAGAAGTTTTCTACAGTATATGGGAAGAAATGCAGAAACCCTCAGTCAGATGCTACACAGAGATGAGAGACTTTGGAACAAACAGAGTTAAATGTGATGTATCCATCAATTCCCTCCTCTCAGAGTTCAAGGAACCCCACATAAGTGCAGGTAGAAACTTAAAAACTGAAGCATAACTTGTACCTGGTGGCACTGAGGAAATCAGTTTTCTCCAACACAGTGACACTAGGTAAATCAGTCACTCCAGGAGAAGCCTCATGCTTAAGAGTAATTGGTCAACATAAAATGGACTCTTCAATGATTTGGGTTTGTTTGTTTATTTATTTATTTTTTGAGGTAAGGGTGAGTTGTAACTCAATTATAGTTTGGTGGGACTTTTTGACATGCTTTTATTTTCTTGTTTTAGAGGGTTTTGTTGTTATAATGGATTTTGATGGTTTTTTTTTTTGGGAAAAAATTAAACTTTCTTGGTTGTTAGGAAAATTGATTTGGGAAGGGCATTGGGGAAGGGAAAAAGATCAAAATATACTTAGATTTAAAACTCATTTTCAATAATAAAAGAGAAAAAATGGAAAAATGACAAAACATATCAAAACCAAAAACAACCAAAGAAAAATGATCATATGGCATACATTAATTGATTCTACTTTTCTCATTTAAAATTAAAGGGATGTTCTCATCCCTGTATGCTCCCTTTTTACTCAAATACTAATTATAGCACATACAATATATTATTTTTATATAATTCTGAATTGATTTCATCTCCCTATTTACACTCATTCATACATTCTTATGTTCCTAGGGTAAAAGGTTAATTTATTACACTTCTATAACAGATGGTTCATATCTAAATATGAACTGGTTTGCTTTTGGACTAATATTTAGCCTATTGTTAAGCATAAGAGGAAATATACTACATTATGTAACTGCTTCTCACCTGAAATTAGTATATTTTTTCAGGGCCTAATAAGGCTAGAATACTAGTGAAAGCCTTGGAGGACTTAGGGAAATAGAGCAGGGGATTTGTCTGAAGCATCAACCTTAATAGATAATGATCAATCATACTTCATCAGCATTCAGTAAGTCCAGAGCTCTCTAGATTTTTAAGACCATTTGGGATTGGCATGGTGTATATTGATTTGGAGCAATTTGTAGTCCATAGCCAATTCCTGGATGGTATCTAAGAGTTGAGTGCAAATCTGCTGAGACAGTTAAAAACTAGTACACAAAGAAAGTTAAGGTACTAAGAGGAAAACATTTATCTTTGGGGTATACGTGATACTTTCAGGCTGATTGTCTAGTAGTTTGATTTGTAGAAGTAGTCCCAAGATTAGAGAAATGAGAGAGAGAGAGAGAGAGAGAGAGAGAGAGAGAGAGAGAGAGAGAGAGAGAGAGAGAGAGAGAGAGAGAGACCAGTCTCAGAGAGAGAACCCTGTCTCAGAGGAAAAGACAATAAGCATAGAAATTTAAGATTTTGATTGAAAGAAATATTTATCTGGAATATCTATGATATATTATGCTACTGTAACTAAAATATTCCATTTGACTATTTTTTTTATTTAAAGTAACTTGCTTTGTATTGTCTGTGCATAGAATTTATACAAATCTTGAGAAAACTAAGAACAGTATGAGATCAGTATCAGTAATCCCTTTAGGAAATAGTATTATTTTTGCTGATCTTTTCCTGGGCTATATTATTTTGATCCTCTTTTTTTAAGTATCAAGTGGCAAAAGTGATGCAGGAGAGATATTAGGAAATTTCTCAATAAGCTTGCTTGTGTTGAAAGAATGGAGAGCCAAACACCAACTTCAGAACCATAATTTAATAAACTACATCCCATAGCTAAAAGGCACTTAATTCCTGCAAAACTGAAAACAGTGTCCTATAGAGGAACCAGAGAAAACAGGGAACAAAGAGAGCTCCCATACATATGCCAGCGCCAGTAGTGGACAGAAGTCAATAAAGTAGCAAGGTAAGAAAGACAGCAGCTCCGTGAGAAGAGACAAGAGATGTCTAAAATAAACTGTAGGAAGGAGGTGAGAAAACCTCTAGCTACTGAGAACACAACTAGGAGCAGCTCAGAAGCTCAGAATGCATGATAGCTTAGACATTTCCATGGTAACACTCATGGTACATGGAGAGACACATGATGAGGTTCAGTTTATCATGTCTTCCTATAACTGGAAAAGAATAAAGGAAACATGAAAACACAAACAAATGAGTGACAATGAAAATGAGTCCAAGAAACACAAGACACGGATTGGTAGCTATCAAGACAAACAATATCCAGATAAGGTCTTGATCTTATATCAGCATCCTGTTATAGGTTAACAAACTGTGAGCAAGCAACACTATTTTCTCAGTCAGTTCCTCTTACTAGCAGGCTGAAACTTGTGGTTACAAAGAATGTATAAATTATTTTACCATTCATCTTCAAAAGTAATCTTATAAAAACCTTAAAAAATCATAAATCTGAACTCATATAAAAAGTCATTTCTACTTTAATTCTTCAGCATGCACATACAATCAACATTGTTTTGTTAAATCATAAAAAGAAGCTGAGGGCAAAAATCACCCTCAGAAATCAATTATCACAGAACTAAAGGAGCTGAAGGGGTTTGCAACCCCATAGAAAGAACATCAATATCAACCAACTAGGCCCCCCTCCAGAGCGCCCAGGGACTAAACCACCAACCCAACAGTACATATGTAGAACAGAATAGCCTTGTCGGTCATCAATGAGAGCAGAGGCCCTTGGTCCTGTGAAGGCTAAATGAGCCTGTGTAGGGGAATGCCAGGGCTGGCAGGCAGGAGTGGATGGAGTGAGAGGGGATGGGATAGGGGGTGTCCAGGGTATAGGAAACTGGGAAAGCAGATAACATTTGAAATGTAAATAAAGAAAATATCCAAAAACTAAAAGATATCAATCAACAGTTGGGCTTTAGAAAAAGCGGCAGGATAGCTAGTGTTGTTCTGACTGACATTGTTCCTATTTCTTGACCACAAAAATCACTAGTAAATAATTAAAACTGTGTTTTTCTGATCTTCAATTTGGTCTATAAATTTACTATATCAAAACCACTAACAAAAAACAAAAATCATAGTATAACTTCATTAAAAATCTAGTGTTCAAAGTAATTTCCAAGCATGGAGGTCATTGCTCAGAATGTACGTATCTTAGCTTTATCCATGAATGGAAACTGAATCATTAATCTGTTCAAAGAGAAAGATCAGGCAGACTTTATAACAAGTACCAGTGATATTGTACAGTAAGAGGCTGGTAGTTCCCTTTACATTTCCATACAATCTTATTTGTGATTTCTTTTGGTAACTGGTCAAGATATGAATACATATATGTGGTTTACTAAAGCTTTAATTAATAATTAGTCAATAATTTTATTGATATCAAAAGCACTCAAACATGCACAGACTTTTTAACTTTTCTTTTCTCCCTGTAGATCCATGAATTGGGCCCTCCTCACTCTTGAATTGATAGCTTCTTAAAAACATATACATCATACATATGTTTCATAATATTGGCTTATACAGTTTTCAAAATCTATTTTTATTAACTCTTCTGTTTCTAATATCTTATCGTCATTTTGTTGTAAATAATTATTTATACTGATTTTATAAATACTTAATGCATCTATATTATTAAATCCTTCTGTTCTGTCCATTGTTTTATTCTCTTTTAATCTCCCTATACCATGTGTTGTGAATGAATAGAAAAAAGCATCTTGAACATGGAAGATGGTATTCGTCAAACTAGATGATCAGAAATTCCCTCACAGGAAACCAGAGCCACAGGGTAATAATACAATGGCAAATTTGCTGAGGCCCTATAACATACAAAGTCTATATAGCACCAGTGTCATGGAGTACAGTAACAGTAGCATACCTGTTAGGAAAAAAGCCTGACCAGAAAAGGGGATTTCCCAAATGGGTCAGTTGTTACATCAATGCTATTGTGACTAAACTGCTGGTTTTGTATATCTTAATTTTATTTAATGCAAAGGAATGCTATATTTGTAGGCTCATGCATATATATCTATTTAAAAAAAATCCAATACAAACAACAGAAGAGAAAGGAAGGAGGATGTTAGAAAGAAATGAAGAGAAGAAGGAAAGAATGGAAAGGAATGAAAGGAAGTAATAAGGGAACACATCTGAAAGGAAGAGTGGACTATTGGGAAATAAGGAAGGGGATTGTAGGTAACTGAAAAATGGTGTATGGCATGAATGAGATCACTGGAAATTTGAACTTTATGATTTCTTCAAAGACTTTTAAAATTGAAAAATTAATAAAACTAAACTAAATTCATCTCATTCACCATTCTAGTTTAGAATGTGTAGTTGTGAAAAATAATTGACTAATCTGAACACGGAGAAAAGATGGTTATATCATCTAAAAGTCCTAGAGTACAGATTATCACTGAAGAATGTCATGGCTGAAAACTGCAGAGAATCACTGAAGTGATGAATATGGAGCTATACTACTTACTAACTTGCTCTCTAAGGCTTACTAAACTATCTTTTATTTATTAGAGGACCACAGGCCAAAATGAAGGCACTATTTAGAGAGGCAAGCAGAAATGTTTCAGGGCAATATATTTATGGTGTCATGACTGGAATAGCTCAGTTTCTCAGGGTATCACTTTAATATGCAGGGATGCTGCTTCACTAGCAAGTAATCCATTTAACAGCCATTCTATGGTGAGGTATCCAAAAACAGAGTAAAAGAACAACTTGAGAGAGAAATTTTCTTGCCTGAGTTCACTGTTTAACCATCACTCTAGGTTCTATAATATCCAAAACTAAACAAAGTGCACAATCAATTACCTGCTTCATTAATTTTATTTTATATAATATAATGACTATAATGTGTAAAACCATGTATATGTTAGCATTCACATCAGCAACCTAAGTTCAAATTTAAAATTGTACATTGGAGATTTTCTAGGGCTAATGTACAAACAAAATATCATTAACAATTTTTGATGAAAATTGTGTCATGGGGCTGCCTGTGCCCTGGACCACCCACTGCCAGACCCTACTTGCCATTGGGGTTGGAGGTGAGGTGACAAAGAATCAAGGCACAGACTCCAGAAGCAGTTTAAAAACACCCCAGCAAGCTCATCCTAACCTTGCTGCAAGCTCTATCAATACCTTCGACCCATTTCCCATTGGTCCCAAGAAAGAGTTACTTCTAAACAGCAGTTCCTGATTGGCTGTCATTGGCTGTTGCAGCAATTCTTGGTCTCTCAAGCAGTCCTAAGTTATATCCTCCTGCAGGAGATGCCTTTGGGGTTGTGTTGCAACCAGAATCTATGCAGAAGTGGTTGCACTGTTCCATACACATTTCTATCCTTTTGTTTTTAACTTTTTCACAACATAGTGGAAGGTGGGTTAATATTGACTTAACACTGTTAACTCCACTTCAGAGGATTCCCAGCATAATTGATTGTGTCTGATTTAGGTTGTCTTGTCTTCCAGGATCTTATGCATCATTGTCCACCAGCCTCAAAGAGATATCACTCTGGAGGCAAGGGGGAGATGATGAACAGCCTACATAGTGGTCTCATGGATGTCTGCCATCCAAGCTTTGGTCATTTGATTTGGGGGTAGCAATCTGAAATTTTGAGAGTGTTCAGCACCTTGAGGGTCACCTTATTTGTGGTGCACTGCCTGGAGATATGCTGCCTGAGACACTTAAACAAAATTATTATTGGTATGACAACTCCCCCCTCATAGTATAGGTGACTATCAATGAGGGGTCAAAAAGCCTCTTAATATTGTTCCACACTGTTCCCAAGATTCCTACATCTAGAGAGAGCACAGATACGCTGGTTATATTGAGGTTAGCTATGTTCTCCCATAATAGCACAGATAGTTAAGGAATTTGTCTGACCAGGTACCTTCAAGATATTGAAGCAACTGTTGTCAGGCTTCAGTGGTGTTATGTGCCTGATTAAGGAATTAGGCAGATTGGTGAAACCTGGTGTATAAATAGAGCCCTATCCCAACCAAGGACCAACCATTCTGCTAGTATGTCAACCTGTTGTTGTAAAATGTGGATGCCTTGTTAAAGATGTTCATTTAGTACCTCCTGTCCCTTTAGTACTTCAGCTAACTTAGAGACAAAAGCTTTAACAATCTCAGCTCTAGTGACTGTCTGCGTCAAGGCAAGAACAGTTGTTGTTACCCTAGCAATGCCTTCAGTGAAGGCCACAGTGGTGGCAGCTGTAAAACCAAAATTACCCTTTTTCCTGGTATAGGGGATGTGTGTCTGGGTCATCTGGGCCAGTGAGTGTTAGCTTGAAAGTTGGGAATATTTACCAAAGGCATCCAAATCCTATTCCCCTTCAGAATAGACATTGTTGAATACTGTTCAGGAGGTAATCTGGAGACAGTTTTCATTAAAACAGTTAAGGCTATCTCTGAAAATGGAGGTATTGTTGGCTAGAAAGAAGAAGGGACATTGGACACAGACTGGAGTGGCTTTCCAGCCAACCGGGATGCCAGTGGTCACATTCATGCAGTCACCCCAGTGCACACTTTCTCCAACAGGTTCATATGGAAATACACCACACTAAAAAGGAGATGAACAGCTGATATGAGTAAGCAGCCCCATTGTCAGTCTTCAGTGCCCAAGGCACTCTCATTATGAATATTACCAATTTCATGGCCTTAATAGCATGAGAAGCCTTTTCACCTGCCATGGCCACTGTGTATATGAAGACAGAGTAAGTATCTATCATCACATGTATTTACCTAAAATTACCAAAGGCTGGATAATGGGTGATTTCCATTTACCAAATTGCATTGGGGAGTAGACCTGAATGGTTAACTCCTGATCTGCCAAGGGGCCACAATGGTGCTGAAAGTGGAAAATTACTGGCCACCTGAACTCTTCACCCCAGAGTCCACCTGAACTCTTCACCCCAGAGTCTACCTGAACTCTTCAACCCAGAGTCCAACCCCTCCCAACTGAGGACTGTGCCAGGAACATTTTTGAGATAAGGGTTTCCTGGAACAAACCTCAGAATGTTCCAATAGATTGGGTATATTGCCAAATATAGGACACGACCCCATGGTTACGTAAAACTCCCTTGGCAAAAACCCTCAGTTACACAAACTTGTACTTTCCCTGCCCCGCTTCCCCCCTTGGTATTTTCCTATATAAGCCTGTAAAAATTTTGAGCCATCGTCGATCCTCCTCTACACCATGCTTGGTGTATGAGTTTCGACCCCAGAGCTCTGGTCCATGTGCTTTCTTGTTGTGGCTTTATTAAATCTTCCTTCCTATATTCTGAGTTTGGTCTCAGTGTCTTCTTGGGTTCGCGGCTGTCCCGAGGCTTGAGTGAGGGTCTCCCTCCGGGGGGGGGGGTCTTTCATTTGGGGGCTCGTCCGGGATTTGCGCGACCACCCAGAAGTCCTAGACCCATTTAAAGGTAAGATTTTCTGTTCTGTTTTGGTCTGGTGTCTGTGTTCTGTTTCCACATCTGGTGCGATCGCAGTTTCGGTTTTGCGGACGCTCAGTGAGACCGTGCTCCGAGAGGGAACGCGGGGTGGATAAGGATAGACGTGTCCAGGTGTCCACCGTCCGTTCACCCTGGGAGACGTCCCAGGCGGAACAGGGGAAGACCAGGGACGCCTGGTGGACCCCTCTGAAGGCCAAGAGACCATCACCTTGGTGGAAGGTCTCAATCGGCCGGCCTTGGAGAGGCCATCTGATTCTTTGAGTTGCCTGAGGTCGACGCGAAGTCGCCGCCGTTTTTGGTTTCTTTTTTGTCTCAGTCTCGTGTCTACTCTTGTTGTGTCTGCTATTATTCTAGAAATGGGACAATCTGCCTCCTCTCCCCTGTCTCTAACTTTGGAGCATTGGGGAGAGGTGAGGGTCAGAGCTCACAACCAGTCGGTGGAGGTTAGAAAAGGTCCTTGGCAGACCTTCTGCACCTCTGAGTGGCCTACATTTGGAGTGGGCTGGCCACCAGAAGGTGCTTTTGACTTGTCACTAATTGCCGCCGTCAGGCAAATTGTTTTCCAGAAAGAAGGAGGTCACCCTGATCAGATCCCCTACATTGTGACTTGGCAGAATCTTGTTCAGTTCCCACCTCCGTGGGTTAAGCCTTGGATTCCAAATCCTTCGAAACTGATGGTCGCGATTGTCCAGTCCGATGCAGCCAGAAAATCCGGTCCCTCAGCACCCCCCAAGATTTATCCAGAGGTTGACGACCTCCTCTGGATGGACTCCCAACCTCCCCCTTACCCCCTGCCCCAGCAGCCGCCTGCGGCCGCCCCGCCACAAGGACCAATAACGAGAGGGGCTCAGGGACCGGTGGGGGGGACTAGGAGCCGCCGAGGCCGAAGCCCTGGGGAGGAAGGGGGGCCGGATTCAACAGTCGCCTTGCCACTTAGAGCACATGTGGGAGGGCCAGCGCCAGGACCCAATGATCTCATTCCTTTACAGTACTGGCCTTTTTCCTCTTCTGATTTATATAATTGGAAAACTAACCACCCTCCTTTCTCAGAAAACCCCTCTGGGCTTATTGGGCTCCTTGAATCACTTATGTTCTCCCATCAACCCACTTGGGATGATTGCCAGCAACTCTTGCAGGTCCTCTTCACCACGGAGGAGAGAGAAAGGATCCTGCTGGAATCCAGGAAGAATGTCCTAGGACAAGATGGGACCCCCACTAATCTCCCCAATCTTATAAATGAATCCTTCCCCTTGACTCGTCCTAATTGGGACTACAACACTGCGGAAGGTAGGGAGCATCTCACGGTCTACTGCCGGACTCTAGTGGCGGGGCTCAAAGGGGCCGCACGGCGACCTACTAATTTGGCCAAGATAAGAGAAGTCCTTCAGGGTCCAGTGGAGCCGCCCTCTGTTTTCTTAGAATGACTAATGGAGGCTTACAGGAGGTATACACCGTTTGATCCCTCTTCAGAGGGTCAAAAAGCAGCCGTGGCTATGGCTTTCATTGGTCAGTCCGCCCCTGATATCAAGAAAAGGTTACAGAGACTAGAGGGGCTCCAAGATTATACCTTACAGGATTTAGTGAAGGAAGCTGAGAAAGTGTATCACAAGAGGGAGACAGAGGAAGAGAAGCAAGAGAGAGAAAAGAAAGAGATCGAAGAGAGAGAGAATCGGCGTGATCGCCGCCAGGAGAGAAACTTAACTAGAATTTTGGCCACAGTAGTAGGTGAAAAAAGGTCACAAAAAGGACAGTCAGGGTACCTGGGCAACAGGGCAAGAAGACCTCCAGGAGAACAGAGATTTCCACTTGAAAAAGACCAGTGTGCATACTGTAAAGAGAAAGGACATTGGGCCAGAAATTGCCCCAAAAAGAAGCCAAGAGGACCCAAGGTGTTGACTATGGAAGAAGACTAGGGGAGTCAGGGCTCAGACCCCCTCCTCGAGCCTAGGGTAACACTTTCGGTGGAGGGAACTCCTGTTAATTTTTTAATAGACACAGGAGCAGAGCATTCAGTCTTGACTAAACCGTTAGGACAATTAGGAAACAAGAAGACTATGGTGATGGGAGCCACTGGCAGTAAATTTTACCCCTGGACCACTAAGCGAGTTTTAGAAATAGGAAAAAGTCAAGTAACTCACTCTTTTCTTGTAATTCCTGAGTGCCCTGCGCCCCTTCTGGGACGAGACTTGTTAACCAAACTTAAGGCTCAAGTTCAGTTCACCTCAAAGGGACCAGAAGTTACCTGGGGAGAGACCCCTATAGCGTGTTTGGTTCTAAATTTAGAAGAAGAGTATCACCTCCATGAGAAGGGTCCCAAGCAATTGCCAGACCCTGAATGGCTGTCTGCTTTTTCTGGAGTCTGGGCTGAGCAGGCAGGGATGGGATTAGCCAAACAAGTACCACCGGTAGTGGTAGAATTAAAAGCTGGTGCCTCCCCCGTCTCGGTCAGACAATACCCTATGAGTAGGGAAGCTAAAGAAGGCATCCGACCACATATTCAGAGACTGTTAAAGCAAAGAATTCTAGTGCCCTGCCAATCCCCTTGGAACACACCTCTCCTGCCAGTATGGAAGACTGGGACTAATGATTATCGACCAGTGCAAGATTTAAGAGAAGTTAACAAGAGGGTGCAGGACATTCACCCTACCGTTCCAAATCCTTACAACCTACTAAGTTCCCTCCCACCAGAGCGGACTTGGTACACTGTTCTAGACTTAAAAGATGCCTTTTTCTGCCTTCGATTACACCCTAATAGCCAGCCACTGTTCGCTTTTGAGTGGAGGGACCCAGAAGGAGGACACACGGGCCAGCTAACCTGGACGAGGTTGCCCCAAGGATTCAAGAACTCCCCTACTCTTTTCGACGAAGCGCTCCACCGTGACCTTGTGCCTTTTAGAGCGCAAAACCCTCAGATTTCTCTCTTAGAGTATGTAGATGACTTACTGGTTGCAGCCTCAACTCAGGAACTGTGCCTTGAAGGAACCAAGAAGCTCCTGAATTAACTGGGTGAGTTGGGGTACCGGGTATCGGCCAAGAAAGCTCAGCTATGTCGTACCGAGGTGACCTACCTAGGATACACCCTCCGAGAAGGAAAGCGGTGGCTCACCGAGGCCAGAAAAAAGACTGTGATGCTGATCCCAACCCCTACCACCCCGCGCCAAGTACGTGAGTTTCTGGGGACGGCAGGTTTTTGCAGACTCTGGATACCAGGGTTCGCAACACTGGCGGCCCCTCTATATCCACTTACTAAAGAAAAAGTCCCATTCACCTGGACTGAGGAACACCAAAAAGCCTTTGACAGCATAAAGGCAGCCCTGCTTGCAGCCCCCGCTCTGGCCTTGCCAGATTTGACTAAGCCTTTTACCCTATATGTTGATGAGCGGGCTGGAGTAGCCTGCAGGGTCTTGACTCAGACTCTGGGGCCCTGGAAGCGGCCAGTGGCCTACCTATCTAAAAAGCTCGACCCAGTCGCCAGCGGTTGGCCCTCCTGCCTGAAAGCCATTGCTGCAGTAGCCCTGCTTGTTAAAGACGCTGACAAGCTTACTCTGGGTCAGCATGTGACTATAATCGCTCCCCACGCTCTGGAGAGTATTGTACGACAGCCCCCTGACTGGTGGATGACTAATGCCCGGTTGACCCACTACCAGAGTTTGTTGCTAAATGATCGAGTAACTTTTGCTCCACCTGCCATCCTCAATCCTGCCACCCTCCTCCCCTTGGCGGATGACTCCACTCCTGTACATCAATGTGCTGATGTCCTGGCTGAAGAGACTGGAACGAGGAGGGATCTGACTGATCAGCCTTGGCCAGGTGTGCCTGCCTGGTACACAGATAATAGCAGCTTTGTGGTGGAGGGAAGAAGGAGAGCAGGAGCGGCAGTGGTAGATGGAAAACAGGTAATTTGGGCGAGCAGTCTTTCAGAAGGAACTTTGGCTCAGAGGGCTGAACTTCTGGCGCTAACCCAAGCCCTGCGGTTGGCTGAAGGTAAGGCGGTCAACATTTACACTGATAGCCGCTATGCTTTCGCTACAGCCCATATCCATGGGGCCATCTACCAACAGAGGGGGCTACTTACCTCGGCAGGTAAAGACATTAAAAACAAATTAGAAATTCTGGCTCTCCTAGAGGCTATACATATGCCAAAAAAAGTGGCTATTATCCACTGTCCGGGACACCAAAAAGGACAGGATCCTGTGGCCCAAGGGAACCAGATGGCTGATATAGCAGCAAAGCAGGCAGCTCAGGGGGTAACAATCATGGTAGAAAAAGGCAGGCCCCTGCCAGAGCCCTCACCGGCAACTGGTCCTAATTATACTTACTCTGATGAAGATTTTAAACTATTAGATTCCATGGTTTGTCGCAAAGAGGTGCAGGAATTCAATTTTAGGGGGCTAGCACGGACTGTAGATGGGCGTATTATTTTACCTACAAAAGAAGGAAGAGACTATGTCCAAAAATTACATCAACTGACTCACCTGGGATCTGATAAACTCCTAGAGCTGATCAAGAGTTCCGATTATTATATTTTAAAACTTAACTCGGTAGTACAACAGGTGATTGACTCCTGTCAGGCTTGTGCTCTCACCAATGCTGCCCGACCTTACAAAGAACAAGGAAAGAGACAACAAGGAGATCGCCCCGGAGTTTACTGGGAAGTAGACTTCACTGAAATTAAACCAGGAATGTATGGCAACAAGTACCTGCTGGTATTTATAGACACCTTTTCCGGATGGGTAGAGGCTTTTCCCACTAAGTCTGAAACTGCTCAGGTGGTAACCAAGAAGATCCTTGAAGAAATCCTACCCCGATTTGGGATCCCCATGGTAATTGGCTCAGACAACGGGCCCGCATTTGTTGCGCAGGTAAGTCAGGGATTAGCCTCACAATTGGGGACTGATTGGAAGTTACATTGTGCTTATAGACCCCAGAGCTCAGGGCAGGTAGAAAGAATGAACAGGACTCTAAAAGAAACCCTAACTAAATTAGCTATTGAGACCGGCAGTAAAGACTGGGTGACCCTCCTTCCCTTTGCGCTTCTTAGAGTCCGAAACACACCTGGACGTTTCGGTCTTACCCCTTATGAAATTCTACATGGGGGACCGCCCCCCTTGACCGAGTCTGGCGGGATATTGGATCCCTGTGTTGACTCTTCCTCACCCTCTGCTCTGTTTACCCATTTAAAGGCCTTAGAAGTTGTCAGAACACAGATCTGGAACCAGATCAAAGAAGCTTATGCACCGGGGACTACAGCAGTGCCCCACGGGTTCCAGGTTGGAGATTCGGTCCTTGTCAGACGACATCGCGCTGGCACTCTTGAGCCTCGGTGGAAAGGACCATATCTGGTGCTGTTAACAACTCCCACGGCAGTAAAGGTAGACGGAATCGCTGCCTGGATCCACGCCTCCCACGTCAAGAAGGCTCCTAGCCAGGGTAGAGGCAACCATGAAGACAACTGGACGGTGGCAGCTACTGACAATCCTCTTAAACTTCGCTTGTGTCGCGGGTGTCACCCTAAGCCTAGGGAACCACAACCCTCATGCTCCAATTCAACAGTCTTGGGAAGTACTTAATGAAGATGGAAACATTGTATGGGCAGTCACTGCAGTCCACCCCCCTTGGACTTGGTGGCCTGATCTCACACCTGACATCTGTAAGTTAGCAGCAGGATCTCCTAATTGGGACCTCCCCGATCATACTGATCTTCGTAACCCACCCCCTGAACAGCGGTGTGTTCCAAGTGGAATAGGGAACACGTATGGATGTTCGGGGCAGTTCTACCAAGCTAATCTTAGAGCTGCACATTTTTATGTTTGCCCCGGTCAGGGTCGGAGCGGAAGGCTTCAACAAGAATGTGGAGGGGCATCAGATTACTTTTGTGGTAAATGGACATGTGAAACGACAGGGGAAGCCTACTGGAAGCCTTCCTCTGACTGGGACCTAATCACGGTAAAACGAGGTAGTGGTTATGACAAGTCAAACCAAGGAGAAAGAAACCCCTATAAATATCCAGAGAGTGGGTGCGCTCTTAAAAACAGCCCCCCAGGAACATGCAAAGGTAAATACTGCAACCCCCTACTTATAAAATTCACCGAAAAAGGAAAACAAAATCGTTTGAGTTGGCTTAAAGGAAATAGGTGGGGTTGGCGAGTATACATTCCACCAAGAGACCCTGGGTTCATTTTTACGATCAGACTGACAGTGAAAGACCTGACGGTAACACCCATAGGGCCCAACAAAGTCCTTATGGAACAGGGCCCCCCAGTCGCACCGGCTCCCCCAAATGTCCCGGCCGTACCAGCTCCACCAACTCCACAGCCCAACACAGTGGGACCCTCCCTAGGGACTAATACTCCCCTCATAAAGCCAACCTTAGCTTCCCCACCGCCTCTAGATACAGAAAGCCGTCTGGTCAGTCTAGTCCAAGGAGCTTTTTTAGTTTTAAATAGGACTAATCCTAATATGACTCAATCATGTTGGTTATGCTATGCCTCTAGGCCCCCTTATTATGAAGGAATTGCTCAGATCAGGACTTATAATACTACTTCAGATCATTCTCAATGCCTTTGGGGAGAAAACAGAAAGCTGACTCTGGCAGCAGTTTCAGGGAGTGGGCTTTGTTTAGGCCAGGCGCCTCAGGATAAACGGCACCTCTGTAATCAGACCCAGAACATCCAGTCTAACAAAGGTGGTCAGTATCTAGTGCCCCCCATAGACACAGTATGGGCTTGCAATACAGGTCTCACTCCTTGTGTGTCTATGTCTGTTTTTAATAGCTCCAAAGATTTCTGCATTTTGGTTCAACTTATTCCTAGACTCCTGTATCATGATGATAGCTCCTTTTTAGACAAATTTGATCACCGGGTCCGCTGGAAAAGAGAACCCGTTACTTTAATTTTGGCAGTACTTTTAGGATTGGGAGTAGTGGCTGGAGTAGGTACAGGAACCACTGCCTTAATTAAGACCCCTCAATACTATGAAGAACTACGTGCAGCTATGGATGTTGATCTTAAAACTATAGAACAGTCTATAACCAAATTAGAAGAATCTTTAACTTCCCTGTCGAAAGTAGTGCTGCAAAATAGGAGGGGATTAGACTTATTATTCCTTAAAGAAGGAGGACTCTGTGCTGCCCTAAAAGAAGAATGTTGTTTTTATGTTGACCATTCAGGGGTAATCAAAGATTCTATGGCCAAACTTAGAGAACGCCTAGATATACGTAAAAGAGAAAGAGAAAGCAAACAAGGATGGTTCGAAAGCTGGTTTAATAAGTCCCCTTGGCTCACCACTCTCCTCTCCACCATAGCAGGACCCTTAATTACACTTATGCTTTTGCTTACTTTTGGCCCCTGCATCCTCAATAAGTTAGTAGCCTTTATTAGAGAAAGAATAAATGCAGTACAAGTTATGATACTAAGGCAACAATATCGGGTCCTCCAAGAGGCAGAAAACTCGCTCTAAGATTAGAGCTACTTACTAAAAGGAGTGGGGAATGAAAGTGGAAAATTACTGGCCACCTGAACTCTTCACCCCAGAGTCCACCTGAACTCTTCACCCCAGAGTCTACCTGAATTCTTCAACCCAGAGTCCAACCCCTCCCAACTGAGGACTGTGCCAGGAACATTTTTGAGATAAGGGTTTCCTGGAACAAACCTCAGAATGTTCCAATAGATCGGGTACATTGCCAAATATAGGACACGACCCCATGGTTACGTAAAACTCCCTTGGCAAAAACCCTCAGTTACGCAAACTTGTACTTTCCCTGCCCCGCTTCCCCCCTTGGTATTTTCCTATATAAGCCTGTAAAAATTTTGAGCCATCGTCGATCCTCCTCTACACCATGCTTGGTGTATGAGTTTCGACCCCAGAGCTCTGGTCCATGTGCTTTCTTGTTGTGGCTTTATTAAATTTTCCTTCCTATATTCTGAGTTTGGTCTCAGTGTCTTCTTGGGTTCGCGGCTGTCCCGAGGCTTGAGTGAGGGTCTCCCTCCGGGGGTCTTTCAGTACAAGAGTTGGGCACATTGCGCAGGAACGTGCAAGATATTTATAGTGTTATTTAAGCAATTCTGACAAGAACTTATGTAAATTCTGAGAGGAAAGTTTAAATTGCTGGTTTGAATTAATATTATGGCTTGTTCTAGCAATTCCTTGTCTACAGCCCATTCTGCCATAACACTGCTAAGACCCCTCAAGGGAATACAGAATCATGGCCTGAAGGTGGTTCCTTGGATCATGCCTTTCCAGTGTTGATAAGGAAAGAAGCATCATAAATTTCTATAGAAGGTTGCTAGCTTCAGATGTTAGTTTAACCCTGACAGAGGGGCTAATATGCCCCTCCAAGAGAGAAAAGAAGTGCCTCGCATCCTTGTTCAAAATAGATAGGAAAGGTTTTAGCCAGTTAATAGTTCCACCCAATTGTTATAGTTCTACAAGGGAGTAGGATTTTTTACCATGGTGGATAAGGCCAGGGGCTTAATCTTGTCAGAAGTAAAAAAGCTCAGGAAGGCATATGAAAACTCTCTCTGAATCTTTTCAGGAGCAATCTTCAAGTTGAATTTTCCCAAGTTAAGCAACAACTGAGAGAATACCTGTACTGACTAGTTTTGTGTCAACTTGACACAGCTGGAGTTATCACAGAGAAAGGAGCTTTATTTGAGGAAATGCCTCCATGAGATACAACTGAAAGGCATTTTTCTCAATTAGTAATCAAGGAGGAAAGGCCCCTTGTGGGTGGGACCATCTCTGGGCTGGTAATCTTGAGTTCTATAAGAGAACAGGCTGAGCACGCCTGGGGAAGTAAGCCAGTAATGAACATCCCTCTATGGCCTCTGCATCAGCTCCTGCTTCCTGTCCTGATGGAGTTTCAGACCTGACTTTGTTTGTGATGAACAGCAGTATGGAATTGTGAACTGAATAAACCCTTTTCTCCCCAACTTGATTCTTGGTCATGATGTTTGTGCAGGAATAGAAACCCTGACTAAGATAATAACCTTTCAAGATTTGGTAGGCTAAGGTGTGCAAGCATAATATCATCCATATAATGGACTACAAAGACATCTCTGGGGACTCCTGTATGGCATTAGCCTGACAAATTACCAGGCTATTTTCACAACAGTTGCAGACCTGCTCACTGATATATTTTAGCTAGTTAGTTCATATTAGGCTCTCATATTATGAAGGCAAACTGGCATCTATTCTGGGAAACCAGAGGGATATGGATAAAAGCAATCCTTAATATCCAAGAACATGGTACTTTGGTAGAATAGTACTAGGGAGAGGCCGTCCCACTTGAGTGTTCATCACTTTTTCCATATGTTAATTAACAGATCTCAGATCCTGTAGAAGTCTATATTTCCCTGATTTATTGTGATTCATAAAAATATTTTATTATTATTATTATTATTATTATTATTATAATAAAAAGTATTATGTATGCTGCTCAAGGACTCCAAATGACTCAAAGATAATTGTTTCAAAACTAGTTCATTGGAAACAAAAAGCCTAGATTCCAAAATGGGCCACTGAACCACCCAGATGTTAGCTTCAGACAGCCAGGCCAAAAGTATAAAGTCAGGTACCTTGATGTCAATTGGTGCTGGGTGGACAGTCACCATTATATTTGGGGGGGTAATCTCTGACTTTGTGACCTGTGCAGTCCAGTTGGTCATGTTAAATAACATCATCAAAAATAAATAAATAAAAAAGGCCTAGTAAGTATGGCATCCCTGTCTTCTAGAATATCTTTTTCCCAAAGTTTGTAGGGAACATCAGCCACAACATCACAACATGTGTCAAAGATTTCTGATTGCTGTTCAAGTACTGCTGACAGACAGCTCAGGTAGTCATTTTGGTAGCTTGGTAGCTTCCAAATTCTGTATTGGAGGGACCAGACCAGAATCTCCAATGGGGGAATCTTATTGCTTAATTTTTTTATTATTATAATGACATCTGCCCCTGTGTTAAGTAACCCTTTAACAGGTATACCATCTAAATGTACAGTCATCATCAGGGAGTGTAGAAATAACAAGTTCCAAAGGACTACTGGCCAAGCAGGGCTCACTCTTACTGGCATGGCTGTGGGGTGAACTTTTTGAAGTTTAAATTGTCTTCCTGCTTTTGAAAACAAAAGTTCTTGGTCCAATGAAAACCTTTGTTAAATGAGGACATCTGTTCTTGGGCCTAGCTGAGGAGCAGTAATGTCTGAGATGACCAGGTTTGCCAGACTCCCAATAGATGTGATCAAGGTGCCCTTCAGGAGGAGGATGTGTCCTTTGTACACACTCCATAACCAAGGCATCAATGGAGGTATACATGCTGTAATAGGGCCCACACCAGGATCTAAATCATGAGTGTCAACAGCCCATTTTTGCATATCATCATTCGTTATGGCTTCTACAACATTGACAATGGGGGCATTAAGGCCCTCACATGCAAGTTGATTGATGTCTTTGTTTAGGCCAGCAATGAATCTCCTTTTTCACTGCTTCAGTCACAGGGACAGGATGTCTGTGAAGTACCCCGCACACTGCTGGACAGGATTGCAAAATAAGGTGAAGAGTTCTGAGAGGTTCAGGCCTTAAGGGCCTTGCAAGCAAGAGCAGCAACATGGTGAAAGTAAGCATGTAGTCTAATAGTGGCCTCAGTGACAGGGTTACTATATGGCCAGTAAGCATGTTAAAAGTAATGTTAAGATTATATTCCAGGTTAATACTACCATGATTATCAGCCAAGCCATTATAACCAGATCTTCAATTAAAAATGCTGGAAAGGTCAAGCACTGCCTTTGGGATACTATACCAATTATAATAGGTCTAGAGGTGCATAGCCCATTGCTTAAGTACATGTTCAAAATAAGGGAAATCTGTGCCAGTGTTGTTGGCATTTTCTCTGATTAGTGCAAAGTCTACATGAATCCAGGGCCTAGTCACCTAATTAGGGCCAAGGCTGACAGGGAAAGCCTCAAGATGTACCTGAGGATGATAAGGCTCCCCTGAGAGAGGCAGTCCCACATGAGTGACTAGGATGACAGGAGTGACTACAGCAGGAGTGAGAACCAGAAGGCAAAGTCCCCCTAAATCAGGACAGGGGTAAGCTGGGAGTACCTCTGAATGGGTAGTAGTGGAAGGGCTATGAGAAATTGACCTGGGACAGCAGGGCTAGATGACAGATGATGGCTTGAAACCTGAAGTTTCTGAGTGCCAGAGAGGAGGCAGCATTCATGCTCATCACTGATATCAACCTGTTTTTCCCAGAGAAAGTGGGTTGGGGTCATTAATGGAAAGCTGAATATTAGCCTGATCCTAGCAGTGTTTGTTATGGGCAGCCACCGCTTCCTCGAGGGAAGAATTCTAAAGACTGGCAATGACTGCAAAGCAGATGAGGACAAAGAACAAGGGAGGGGTAGTCCTAAACTCTACCTCTTGCTTGTGGGAAAGGAAGAGAACACACATTAAGAGGTCAAGGCTCCACATGTTCTACAGCAATATCCAGGGCATCAAAATAATACCGGCCTCCCAATATTGGTCCATGTTATGAGTTTTAACCTTGAGATCACATGTAACCAGAAAGGTTTGGAGTGCCCTATCTGAGGTTCTTTGTCAGTGGCTGATCATCGATACCATCACTTGGGAGATTATCTCTTATGCCAGGTTCTGGGATCAATCCAAGCTAAAAGTATAAGTGAGCAGCTCATCGAGACAAGTAGACAAAGACAAATAAGGAAGACAAGATTGCCAGTGTATGCTCACCCAGAAGAACAAAGACGAAATTAGAATGATGGCCACCACACACTCATCCTCTAACCAATACCAAAAGTGAAATTATGAAAGTCATCTGGATTAACAGACAAAAAGGACAACAGAAATGAAGTCTGTATGCTTACCTTCATGGGATCAACAACATAAAACTCTAAGGGGGCAACTCACCAAATAAGTAACAAGAGGGGGCAAGACAGAAATGTCACGAGAAGAAGAGAAAATCTGGTTAAACTGTAAGCACTGTCAATACAGCAATAGGAAAAAAAATAGAGAGATCCCAGAAAAGGACGTTTGGAAGCAGAATACAATGAAGTCATCTATAGACCATGTTGGGTGCCAGATGCTGCCTGTGCTCTAGACCTTCTGCTTGCCAACCATACTTGTCCTTAGGGGTTAAAGGTGACATGGCACAGAATCAAGGCATAGACTCCAGGAGCAGGCGAGAAACGCCACAGCAAGCTTGTCTGAACACTGCTGCAAGGTTTGAATACTTTTGGTACCAAGAAAGCATCCCGTCTAAACAGCAGTTCTCTATTGGCTGGTATTGTCGTCTTCAGCAATCCTTGGTTCTTAGGCAGTCCTCAACTACGTACTTCTCAGTAGATGCCTTTGGGGCTGTTCAGCCTCTGGTGTTTATGCAGAGGCAGCTGCACCATTCAATACACATCATGTTTGTATATTTTGGAAGACCCTTGCCACATAGAATTTCATCAATCATATACAATAAAATCTCTAAGAATGAGTAAAGTTTACATGATGTAACTTTCTACTTGTTTATATAGAATAGTGTTTATCAATTGAAAGATACTCTGAAGGTATTGGAAACTAGACTGAATGTAGGTATGAACTTTGAGAAAAACACAAATTACTTATGACATCCACATGCAGAACATTTCTGAATCTATATTTCATATGCATGAAACCAGTCAGTCACATTAGTGCTAAACTTTTGAACAAGGAGGTATGATTATCACATAGACAAAAGGGAGGATTCAGATGTTGTGACATAGAGCTGATTCAATGGAATTAAGTGTTCTAAATAGGATCAGGATCTACAAGAACTGTAGCTGTGCAATTCTTCAGTCTATAATTGTCTTGTGGGAAAAGGCTATGCTGGACAATTTCTGCATATAATTTGATCATTTACTATGAACCAGAAGAAAGATTTGCCATAGCCCTAACCTAGGCTGGTTGGCAGTCAAGGTAATGAAGGGAGGGAGAGCTTTAGCTAGTGTAAATTTAAGCTTTGACAAGGGTCAGTTTGCTCTCATGTTCAATAACATACTAAGCATAAGAAGGACAGTATTTTGTGATTGTGTTACCTCACTCATGGTGATATTCTCCAGGTCCACCCATTTGCCTAAGAATTTCATAAATTTATTGTTTTTAATAGCTGAGTAGTACTCTATTGTGTAAATGTGTCACATTTTCTGTACCCTTTCCTCTGTTGAGGAAACATGTGGGTTATTTCCAGCGTCTGGCTATTATAAATAAGGCTGATATGAACATAGTGGAGCATGTGTCCTTATTAAATGTTGGAACATCTTCCTGGTATATGCCCAGGAGAGGTTTTGCTGGTCATCATTGGAAGGAGAGGCCCTTGGTCTTGCGACTATTATATGCCCCAGTACTGAGGAGTACCAGGGCCAGGAAGCAGGATTGGGTGGGTTGGGGAGCAGGGTGGGAGGAGTGTATAGGAGACTTTTGGGATAGCGTCTAAAATGTAAATGAAAAAATATCTAATAATAATAAAAAGAAAATATTTTTAAAAGGATGGTATTAATAAGTTCTATGCCAAAAAAAAGCAAGAGAAATATTTTTTATCAAGTTTAATTTCTTTGAAGCTTGCAATATTATCTAGAGAAACCAATCTGATCACAAAATTTTTATTTCAGAAATGGATGGTTGCAAATTAATGCATTTCTGTTAAGTCCAAAAACAATGTACGAGGCACAATCAATTCTAAATGACAGGATTACATTTCAGAGGTGGAAGTTGGTCACTTTGCTGAATAAGGCAAATGATAATTCCAGGTTTTAGAATATGATTTTTAGAATATGATTTTTTCAAATACAAGGGTCTATTATATTGACAGGATTTAGAACAGTCTGATTGATCCGCTGGATGAAAAAGATAAGCATGATAACCTTCTCTCCTCACATATTCAGCTGCATAGATACAAATACAGGTTCACCAGAGTAGAATGCAAGGTGATCAATGTTTTCTGAATCTATGCACTTATTTCATCCTTCCTCCCACTCCATCACTTTTGAGTAGATCTTCATTATCACACAGACTACATATTTTATTCATCCCAGCAAAATTAGTATCAAACAGATCTTTCCATGTTATTGAGCACTAAAGCTGCTATGGTGAGCACAAATGCTTTACTTTTTTCTGATGGGTTTATTATATGGACCTTGATATAGCAATCCTCAGGTATATAACATGCATATCATATCACCTCTCTGTGCACACAAACACACTCAGTGATTATTTTACTCCCCACAACTATTCTTCCTGCTTTGACATTGACTGCTCCTGAATTCTTATTTGAACTGTTTAATCCTATGCTTTCCCCTTAAACATGGGGATTATCTGTGTCGATAAAGGGCAGCAAGAAACAGGAGATCTAACAGCCCTTTTTCCATTTTTGAAAATCCATTCCAAGAAAAAAAAATCTGTGTGATAAATTGGTTTCATCCAGTAACCTTAAGCTTATAAATGCTTACATCAATAGGGCGTGTTGACAACACCTTTGCTATTTCTAGGATCATAGACATTTATCACTATGTACATCCACTCCTGCCATCTGACTTATACCTGTGCAATCTCTGTGCATTATGCCAGTCTCTGTGAATTCAAATGTGGATCAGTTTTTGTTGTATTTTGAAGTCTTTGCTTCCCAGGTGTTTTCCATTCTCATTGGATATTATTACTTTTCTGTCTCCTTTTCTACAAAATTCCTTGATGACTCAAGGCAAGTATTAAATGGAGATATTGTATTAAGGATTGAGTGGTCCAAGTTTTGTACCTCCCTGTATACTGTCCAGTTGTGGGTCTATGTATTCATCCTCATCTACCACAGGAGTTAGCTTCTCTGAAATAGCCAAGAAACTCTTTCATCAATGAATATAGAAGAATGTCACTAGGAGTAATTTTACAGTTGTTTCCTTGGTATAGTAATAACATTGGCTTTTTCCATAGATTTATCATGTCTAAAATCAATATATCCACAGTTAACAATATTGGAAATTATTGATAACATGAGAGAAAACTTATTCACGGAGTTGAATCCTAAGGGGAGAAACTTAGGATGGTTATGTTAGTAGAATTTTCTCTTATTTTACATCTCATTTCTACAATGGGATCTCAACTATATTAACTAATATACATGAATGATTATAAACAACTTAAAGCTGTGACAAAATACTATCACTATTTTCCTAATCACTTTTTGAATTGTTGAAAAAAACTTATGATCTAATGATTGAGGTAAACATTTTGTTTTGACAGTAATTTTACAAAATATTAAGAGTTGGGTTTAGTTGCCTACAAATAATCTATGGGATTATGTATATTTTATTCTCTTCTATTATGCAGATAATAAGTAGCAGATAATATTCTCACTCTTTTTACCTAAAGCATTCGTGAGAAAAAGTGAATTGACCATTTATTTTTGTCTTTGGAAAAATCTACTTTTTATTTAAAAATATTTAAAATTTAATAAAAAATTGACACAGAATAACCTAATCTATATTATACAATGTACTTTTATAATGATTACAGATACAAGTAAAAATTCTCATTAGTAGCATATACATTGGCATTCAGTTCTTCATCTGGAGTGAAAAAAATATTACCAGTCTTTTAGTATTGCTGTGATGACTTACATCCTAAAAGATCTTGTAAATCTCAAGCTACAATCAGCATACATCTTGTTTTATGAGTGTATTTTTTCAGTTAATTATTTAACATTGAGAAACATTCTAAAGCCTAAACTTATCCTCCTGTTTATGTAAAATGAACTACTGTATAAATGTACAGATCTCACAATTAAATAGTGTTACTGATAAATTGTTTTTCTTTTGGTGATCTTGAGGTGTGATCTGCCAATTCAGCCCAAGACCTTAGGACCTGCTCCTCATCTATTTAATACGAAAATTGCACAGACACACAGAGGCATAACTATAGACATAATTATAGACAGTAATATTTTAGAAAATGGTGCTTTCTTTCTTTCTTGGTTGCTTCCTTGCTTTCAGCTTTCTTTATTAGTTTCTTATGTGTTTGTTATATTCACTTTTTATTGTTTCATATTATTTCATATTCACTGGATATATTTTTAAATCTAGAATTTTGTGAGTATCTTTTCTTTCAGGAGAAATGCAATATTTCTTAAACTAGATATTATTTATCTTTCTTGCCACAGAGGAAAACTATATATTTCATTTTCTTAATGTATTGCCCTGAGGACAATATCTAGTAAGTGTTCAAAGATCTGGAATCAGCTTGTGCCCCTTCAATTCTAACTTGAAAAAAGTACCAAGAATGTCAGGTGTCTTCTTCCATAGATATTAATGAAATCTCTCTTCCATACATGACATTATTTGTTGTATGTTTCCTTCATTGCCGCATGTTTTGAATAAAAATAATAGTTTCATATGTTTATATAGGTATCTGTATAGTCACTTTTACCACATTTTACATCATTATTACTCTTCGTTCTACTTAAACCCTATATTCTAAATCCTCTTACTATTTTATTTTCTTTTTGAAAGAATTTTTGACAATCTTATAAAATTATTCTACAATAATACTAAATTTACCTAATTTCTATTTTTCAATTCTGTATATTTTACACTCCTCTTTAAAACTCATTAACTCCACTTTAAAAATTATTGTTCCATATGAACACACATAAAACATGTATACATTTGATTATGGACACAACTCTACAGTTGGTGGAACCTAGGATATAGAACTAATAAACTAGGTATCCTAATGTCCCAGACTGCAGCAGTTTATACTCTGAGGGTTAACAACTGTTACTAGAGTAAAGGCCTCATGAATTCAAGCAGTATACAACACAAGAATAAGCTACATATGGCAAAAACATGTTTTTAAAAGACATGTGGGTAGTTTAAACATTTAATTAAATACTGACACAAGGGAAAAAAAAGAGAAATCTCAGGAAATATGCTACTATGCACTACACCTATGAGGAGCATGAAAACATACTCTACAATTCTGTCTTCTGAAGAAATCTAATTCACAAAACTCATGATTTGTTTTTCCTTGTAATGTTTTTTTCTGCTTTTCTTTATCCTGGCGTATTCTCATGAGCATTCAGAATTCTGCTAAATGACTCCATTTTTTGATCCTCTTCCCCGCCTTTTTGTACATTGAAAAAATGATTAATTTTTAGGAAACATGCAGAAATACACATTGAAATTAGATTCTTATTAATTATCCACTGTGATGACATACAAAATATTGTGGGAAAGCTAAGTTTTATCCATATTTCATAAAGAAAACTATTCCAGGTAGTCTAGTGACTAAGTAAGGTAAGACAGTGACAAGGACATAGCTAGTTTGGTCTACCATTTAACTCAAGCACAATCTGGGAATCAGCACAAGTTCAGTGACAGCCTTCAAAATATGTTAAAAACTTTGATTTTTTTCTTGAGTTCTTTCTTTTGTATTCATTCTCTTTGCACTCCCATTACTGCTTCTCTTCCATAATCACTTCTCCATGCCCCCTCCCTTTCTCTTTTAGGAGGGTGGAGTCCTTCACTTGGTATCCACCCACCTTAGCACATCAAGTCTATGCCAGTCTAGGCACATCTTCTCTGCCTTAGGCCAGACAAGATAACCCAGATAGTAAAACATATCCCCAGCAGGAAACAGCTTTTGGGATAGCCACCAGTCCAGTTGTTCAGGACCCACAAGACAACCTATCTGCACATCTGCCACATATTATCAGAGGGGAGAGGGAATGCTAGGTCCAGCCCATGTATTTCTTTGGTTGTTGGTTCAGTCTCTGAGAGCTACAGTGTTCATGCTAGATGATGCCACTAGCTGGTTTATAAAACAAAAACAAAAAAAAATAAAAACAAAAAAAAACCTTTCCATTGGCTTTTACTTGTTTTTAAGTACACGTCTCTTGTAGATACCTCAAAACACCTCTAAATCCTGTAATACTATATTGCACTAGCCTTATTTTTACAGTGTTTTTTTTATATTTCTATGATTTTTTTCAAGGGCTTATTCTTAGGTATTCATGTGAAAAATGGCCAATATATGAACTGAGCCATACCTATAGCTCATTTGATTTTTTTTACATTTAATTAATATATGTATAAAGTCATAAATTTCTGTCCTTATCAGCTGTTTGACTAGTTTCATTATCAAAACCATCATGTAAAATTGCGGGGAAAAATAATTTAAAATGCATGCTTATCAAAGTTTGCATTAACTATTTAAATATTTCATTTATTAACCAGGGAATTAATCCTGAATGCTCATGAGTAGAACCTAAAGAGCAACAACATGAATTTGGAAGGGGACACTGTTCTGCTGATTTGTGAATTCAGATTTCACCCTCAGACCTGATCTACATCTACTTGTTTGACTAGAAGACTGTAAGTAAAGGCATAACAGAGATAGCAGGATGTGTTCATTAGTTTGATTTTGACAACAATCCATAAAAAATAATAACTCTAGAAAAATATAAAAATAAATGGATAATTATTTCATTAGTGTTTTGGGGAGAGTATTCACGGCAATTTCCACAACCACATGCACTATATTACTCAGGGTTCTCTATAGGAACCTTGAGCTTTCAGATGGCAGCCTGAGAAATATTTTTACATTGTGTCAATAGCAAAGAAACATATAAATACTCCTATATAGTTCAAGTTTTCTCTTCCTTTCATTTTATCATGTTTTGTATTATTCAAAGTTTGGTATATATACCAAAGATCTATATATATATAAGTATTCATGCTAAATGATGCCACTATTTGGTTAATAAAAAACTTTACATTGGCTTTTATTTGTTTTTAAGTAGACTTGTCTTCTAGATACCTCAAACACCTCCAAATTCTGTCATACTATATCTTGTATATCATGTTGATAACAACCTCAACACACCAACCTAACATTTTTATTTTTTAATGTTGAATTGAATTATGTTGTCTCACATATGCTAAGCCACCACTCTTTAATGAGTGTATATGTGCAACCACTTCCTAATCTGTCATAGAGTCACCCTCTATATTACTTTTCCTCAAAAGTCAAGCTAACATTTATTTGTTTGCATGCTTTAAACTCCCTGTGTTTAATTATTGCTTTCTATATGCACATTGATTTTGGGTCATTTATTCTTACATTAGCATCCTACTGCAGTTGCATACATCTCCATGTACATCTGGCTTTCCCTCGTACCTACCCACTGTAAATACTTTCACATGTAACAGGAACTCTACGTACCCTCCTCTTCATTGCTTGATTATTTCCTTACTTGATTTTTATCGCCTCCTATTTGGTAACTAATTTGCTCTGTTCTGTTTAATAGCCATTTCAAAAAACAATATTTTCTACATCTCTTTGACATTTTCCTGTTCATATACTCTTCCCATGTTTATGTTCGTATTTTTTCACCCTCTCTTCTGCAAGTTGATATAAATATTCCAGAAATGTCAAAGTGAAGAAATCTGTGTGTGTGTGTGTGTGTGTGTGTGTATATATATATGAATTCATCCCTATGACATTATGTCATGGGGGAATCTAAGTCCTTAAATTTGTTTGTAGGAAAAAATAAGACTCAACGCTGATATCTCAAGAAGAATAATACAGGACATTTGAGAACTAATTGTTTTTTCAAAATATCTAATCCAAATGTCAATTATCAGAATTCTAGTCTTTAGACTATTTCATCTCTAACTACTACTAAAAAATCTTGTTAATATAGCTTTATTCAAAACTCAAACTTTATTCACTCTAAAAGAATAAACTAAACAATATTCCAGATAACAGCATCCTCTAAGATACCTTTTTTATTTTTTTGAAACTGTCATCCAGGATTTTATGCCTATTTGACAGTTGTGGAGAAAGTTTTGATATAGTCATCACTATCATGCCATTTATATACCCGTTTATGAGTGAGAGGCACGATATCACTATCTAGCAAATGTGAATCATCAATTCATTTTATAATTCTAGTAATAGCAAGGAGAGTAGCAGGATTCTGCTCTAATCAAGCCGTAAGATTTTACTTTGCTGTGTGGATTATTTTTACATATAATCCACAGATAAAGCATATGCATAAAAATTGGAGCTCAATAATCCATTCATTTTCTGGTGTTGTTGGAAGATTTTCCAGTAATAGAAGAATTTAAAGAGGGATTACAAAATAGGATAAACAGAGAAAGAGCTACTGAAATATTGGAATTTAATTGTCACAATATGTCATTTTAGATTTAGTTCAGAAAAAAATGAAATGATATTACTTCAACTTTTGAACTTGTAGTAATTGTACATATAATAGTCATATAAAGGAGTAATCTTCAGAAGGAGAAGTCTATAGATGTAACTTATCTTGTTGGGCATCTAACTGGGGAAGAAAGTGATAATGGTAGTCTCAGTGACCATTAGGATTAAGTGATCTATTGAACTATGTGTATACTTTGCAAGGACTCTATTCACAAGTACAATAATCACTCCACACCTCTGGAGTTATTGAACTGTATAAACCTCCCTAGGTATAAGATGAGGGGTTATGTTTAAATTACAAACATAGTGTAATGAACAAGATAGCAGCAGAGGCCAGATACATCATTTCAGACATTAGTGGAATCAATTCAGATACTGAAGGAGAGGATAATTGAAGAAATCAAAATGACATAAGTGGAAAGATTCTGGGAGATTGAGTAAAGTTGATGAACAAAAACAATGTTAGTGTCTCCCGTGCATTCTGATAGATACAACATTAATATATGTGTTAAAGACCAATTATGACACTGCAGGGGAAACTGAGGAAGACTGCAAGTGGCAATGGCAGGGGTTGGTGGTAAGAGAAGCTGAAGGATGTTGGTCCAGATACCAACAGGAGCTGCTGCCTGTGGCAGGCAGTGATAAGATAGGATGTGACGGGAGAAGAACAAACATACACACACACAAACACACAGAAGGTAGAAACAAGAGCTGAGCTTCAATAATTTACTTTTTCCCTCAACAGATATTTAGATTGCTTAAGAAAAAGTTTTTCTATTGGAAAGAAAATTACCTCCCAGCCATGAGTTGTACATGTTCTAGATACAGTCACTAGCAAAATATACTTTCCAAATATACATTAAAATAGTTACACAAATGGAAATTATATTATATTTTTCAATGTTTTTATATGAAACCTATATCTAATGAAACAATTGGAATCTATCTTCATTTGCAAAATCCCATTGTGACCTAAAACCAGTAATTATTTAGTCATTGATTAACAAAGTTTGAGTAGTCAAAAGTCTCAAGTCAAAAGTAGCAAGTTACTGCCTGTGCTTGGATAACAACCATCTGTACTTACTCAGGAGCATTTCATGTCTTACATCTTATTTTTGAAGTTCAGATCAGATAAGCTGGCTAATCATCAGTTCTCTGTTCTTATACTCATAATAAAAATGTTTGTTCTTTATTATAAGGTTACTCTTTTCCTGGGACACTTAGACAACCTGCTACCTTATCCATAGATCCCAAATTCAGTGAACTCAGGCCGAACTTATTGCACATGTTTTCTTTGAACTAATTACATGTTTTTAATGTATGTTGAATTCTCACTGTGTGCCTTTTTGTAAATCATTTTTGGCCATTCTATCAGGAATGGTCACATTTTTTTTAAAAAAAATTCTAACTTAAAACTTTCTCTCAACTCTCCTTACTTCCTAAATTTATATTTTTACCCTAACTACACTTTTATAGAATTACCCTAATCCCCCTAAATATTTTAAATCAAACTAATTTCCTAAAATTAGAAGAAATAAAAATTTCCATAAAATCACTAGTTCATCTTAGTACCTTTATGCCAAGTACTTTCATCTTCATGTTGAACTGCGAGAAACTTATGCAACAAGGTAGGTTATCACCCAGGAAGTAATAACACACAGTTATAATATTATGGTTCTTCCAGTTTCCACTTACACCAAGGCAAATAAAGGACTATAGCAAAGAGAATAAGAAATGTGGGAAAGCACTACTGTATCCACAAGCAATCATGGGACAAATCTCAGAAGTTGTGCCATACCAGAGCTCACCCAGTGCAGCTGAATAGAAAGTTGGGTATCATGAGGAAGCTCATTTTCACACCATAACTCTTCCTGCTTAATACCTGCCATATGCACATGAAACAATTGATGATAATATATCAGATATATCCATGCTCAAAATCACTTGGCTTATTGTACTTAGTTTCTCATTAGATGTGAACACACTGAATTGTGCTTTCAACAAGTTACAATGGAATTTCAAAAGGTATCATGTTTATAGTCTCTGCAGCCATCCAATTAATTACAGAATAATTGATTGAAAAATTTTATTAGTTATTTTATTTGTTGACATTTCATACGATAACCCCCTTCCTGGGGACAGCTCCACAAATATCCATCAAAACTGTTCTTTCCCCTCTCGCCTTTGCCATCTCAAAAAGCCCACTTTCTGCTCTAACATATCCCTACACTGGGTATCAATACTCCACAGAAGATGGGCCTACTCTTCTGTTGATGTCAAATAAGGTCATCTGTGTGTTGCAATGGTGTCCTGATTCTACCACAGGAGCCCTCATGTGGGTCCCTGCACTACACAGAGGCCAGTGACAGCAAGTTCACACTCTGTAGGACCCCAGACTCAGAAAACCTGAGATCACTTTAGGGGCACATGAGGCTGGCTGTAGCCTGGTGCTGAAGGGAAAAACAGGGAAAGGGAAGAAGGACGTCTGGTTAGTTCTAAAAGTGATGATAATATCATAGGCTTAGTCACAAGGGTGGCTTGGCTTTGAGGTGAACTGGCCTAGAGAGCATGGAGTCCTAATGTTGGAGATTAGATAGGGCTCTTTAGAGGAATATCTACTCAATTTTCACCACCATACGTCCTGATAAGAAGGCAGTCCATATTTAATACATATTTAAGTATACTGAATGAGCAGCAGTATGCTCATAGGTCCTTTTTTTAATCCATGCATTCACTAGCCTGGATAATTTGATAATTTCTAAGTAAGGAATGCTTTCCTTCTTGTTAATTAACTCTAATTGTAGAACTATTCATTACCAGATGAGCATTAATACAACTACTGTACCCTCAGATTTATTGCTGGTCATTGTGGTTCATAGGAATCACAAATGGAAAGGGTTGTTTCTTGTTTCCCTTTTTTTCAAATCTCATATGGTGTTATCTGATAACATAGATTAATTTCTCAGGGAAGTAGTTTTCATGTCAGTAAGTAGAGTACATCTTAGGACAAGGTTTCTCCCCAACCCACCCACCTTCTCCCACCCCACTACTCTAGCATTCCCCTATGCTGAGGTGTCAAGTTTTCACAGGACCATGTGCCTCTACTCCCTTTGTTGCCAGACAAGACCATCCTCTGCTACATAAGGAGCTGGAACCATGGGTTGCTTCATGTACTCTCAGGTTGGTTGTTTAGTCCCTGGGAGCTCTGAGTGATCTGGATAGCTGATATTGTTGTTCTTCCAATGGGGTTGCAAACCCCTTCACCTTCCTTTAATCTCTTCTCTAACTCTGCTATCTGGGTCCTGGTACTCAGATATATGATTGAATCTGGTCATCTGCATCTTTATTTGTCAGGCTCTGGAAGAGCCTCATAAAAGACAGCTATATCAGGCAGAAGTTAGCAAGCACTTCTTGGCATCAGCAATAGTGTTTGGTATTACTGTCTGTATATGGGATGGGTCTCCATGTCAGTAGTCTCTGAATGGCCTTTCCTTCAATCCCTGCTCAATACTTTAGAGAAGAGCAATTCTGGGTTAAAATTTGGAGATGAGTTGGTGGCCCCATCCCTCAACCAGAAGAATTTCCTAACCTGTGGATCAAGTTTCTACATGTTCTCTATCCCCTTTTTTGGGTATTCTCTCAGTTGACATTGTTTTCATAGATCTAACAGTATTTAATTCTAAATAACCACTTATTTGCATTTTTATCTATGTGTGCCCTGTTCCTATATAAACTAAACAATGGTGCTAACAAGTGTTCCCTAAGGACATGAACATTTTTAGTACCAAATGAATGAGCTAACACTTAATTTTCCATAACCTTGAACAATTACTTGAGAAATATGACCATGGTCATAACACTACACTACACATTTAAACATATGCTATACTGAAATGTCACAAATTTTGAAAACAGAATATGCGTGAAGTTTTCCATATTCACATTGTTTTTCTGTTTCCCAAAAAGTACATTCAGGTCTTGAATAAGAAAATCAGGTGCTATGTCCTCTAATAGGTACAATGAACATATAACCTACAGCAACTTCCTTTATTCTGCTAGTAGTAACAGATATTATATGTTTCTATGTGGAAAGTTTAGGTATTAGAAATTCTGTCTTTCCTCTAGTCTCATAGAAACAATTACCCCTACCTCCAAAATAATAAAAAAGTAGTGTTATCTCTATGATTTCATGTTATCTGTAGTTCTATAGTAATTATATTCTGAATTTAACTACATGAATTATTTCCTGTGATCAAGTTATATATTATTTGGTATAAAGAGTAGAATTTTAGCTTCATAAAGTATTACACACAAACACAAATGTATTTACCTGTATAGAATTAGAGAATGGTGTAATTGTGGACAAATAGAAAATTAAGAAGAGACCTAAAGGACAGGATATATATAATACACCAGGTTTAGGAATTGGAGGAGCAGAATTGTAAGTTTACTGTAATTATTTTATGATAAAAATATTAAACTGTTACAGAGACAAAGATTGGAGCTGTGACGAAAGGAAGGACCATCTAGAGACTGCCATACCCAGGGATCCATCCCATAATCAGCTTGCAAACGCTGACACCATTGCATACACTAGCAAGATTTTGCTGAAAGGACCCTGATATAGCTGTCTCTTGTGAGACTATGCCGGGGCCTAGCAAACACAGAAGTGGATGCTCACAGTCAGCTAGTGGATGGATCACAGGGCTCCCAATGGAGGAGCTGGAGAAAGTACCCAAGGAGTTAAAGGGACCTGCAACCCTATAGGTGGTACAACATGATGAACTAACCAGTACCCCGGAGCTCTTGACTCTAGCTGCATATGTATCAAAAGATGGCCTAGTCGGCAATCACTGGAAAGAGAGGCCCATTGGACACACAAACTTTATATGCCCCAGTACAGGGGAACGCCAGGGCCAAATAAAAAAAATGGGAATGGGTGGATAGGGAAATGGGGGAGAGGGGGGAGGGTATGTGGGAGTTTTGGGATAGCATTGGAAATGTAATTGAGGAAAATACGTAATAAAATATATTAAAAATATTAAACTGTATGTTGCTGTAACATGAAATTGTAATAATTAATTATAGAAAAAATTAAAATTAAATTCCAGTAAAAAAATCAATTCATGTACCCAGTGGCAATAGCAATATTTTAACTTACTGCAATTTATTGTAAAATAAATCTATATAAAATACAATGTAATACCTGAGGGTCCTTGCATCTATCTGTGAGATGCCAACTTACAAATAAACATGCACATGTATATTCACAATAAAAAAGACAAGTAGATATATCAATGATACAGTTTTGGCAGAGTCCGTTTTACCTAGAAAGGTGCCTTTTTGTCTGATGTAAAATTAATAGTTTGAAGCCCTACAAATATAGGACATATTAAATATGTCAATAGACTGGTATTGTTGCTAATAATACCTCATCCCAGTGATAAGTTTTAGCTAAAATACTAAAGTAGAGGCATAGAACAAAATTCATTCCGTTAAGTTACTTTAGCCTTCAATATAGCTTTTTTAATATATTTCTTTTTTTTTGATTTTTAATATTTTTATTACATATTTTCCTCAATTACATTTCCAATGCTATCCCAAAAGTCCCCCATAGTGCCCCCCACTTCCCTACCCACCAATTCCCATTCTTTTGGCCCTGGCATTCCCCTATATTGGGGCATATAAAGTTTGCAAGTCCAATGGGCGTCTCTTTCCATTGATGGCCGACTAGGCCATCTTTCGATACATATGCAGCTAGAGACAAGAGCTCCGGGGTTCTGGTTAGTACATCATGTTGTTCCAACAATAGGGTTGCAGATCCCTTTAGCTCCTTGGGTACTTTCTCTAGCTTCTCCATTGGGAGCCCTGTGATACATCCAATAGCTGACTGTGAACATCCACTCCTGTGTTTGCTAGGCCCCGGCATCGTCTCACAAGAGACAGCTATATTTGGGTCCTTTCAGCAAAATCTTGCCAGTGTATGCAATGGTGTCAGCGTTTAGAAGTTGATTATGGGATGGCCACCTTCTTGAGTTCTTTATATATATTGGATATTAGACCCTTATCTGATTTAGGATAGGTGAAGATCCTTTCCCAATCTGATGGTGGTTTTTTTGTCTTATTGATGGTGTCTTTAGCCTTGCAGAAGCTTTGTAGTTTCATGAGGTCCCACTTGTCAATTCTCGATCTTACAGCACAAGCCATTACTGTTCTATTCAGGAATTTTTCCCCTGTGCCCATATCTTCAAGGCTTTTCCCCAATTTCTCCTCTATAAGTTTCAGTGTCTCTGGTTTTATGTGAAGTTCCTTGATCCACTTAGACTTGACCTTAGTACAAGGAGATAGGAATGGATCGATTCACATTCTTCTACATGTTAACAACCAGTTAGGCCAGCACCATTTGTTGAAAATGCTGTCTTTCTTCCACTGGATGTTTTTAGCTCCCTTGTCGAAGATCAAGTGACCGTAGGTGTGTGGGTTCATTTCTGGGTCTTCAATTCTATTCCATTGGTCTATTTGTCTGTCACTATACCAGTACCATTTAGTTTTTATCACAATTGCTCTGTAGTAGAGCTTTAGGTCCGGCATGGTGATTCCACCAGAGGTTCTTTTATCCTTGAGAAGAGTTTTTGCTATCCTAGGTTTTTTGTTATTCCAGATGAATTTGCAGATTGCACTTTCTAATTCGTTGAAGAATTGATTTGGAATTTTGATGGGGATTGCATTGAATCTGTAGATGGCTTTTGGCAAGATAGCCATTTTTACAATGTTGATCCTGCCAATCCATGAGCATGGGAGATCTTTCCATCTTCTGTGATCTTCTATAATTTTTTTCTTCAGAGACTTGAAGTTTTTATCATACAGATCTTTCACTTCCTTAGTTAGAGTCACGCCAAGATATTTTATATTATTTGTGACTATTGAGAAGGGTGTTGTTTCCCTAATTACTTTCTCAGCCTGTTTATTCTTTGTGTAGAGAAAGGCCATTGATTTGTTTGAGTTAATTTTATATCCAGCTACTTCACCGAAGCTGTTTATCAGGCTTAGGAGTTCTCTGGTGGAATTTTTAGGGTCACTTATATATACTATCATATCATCTGCAAAAAGTGATATTTTGACTTCATCTTTTCCAATTTGTATCCCTTTGATCTCCTTTTGTTGTCGAATTGCTCTGGCTAGGACTTCAAGTACAATGTTGAATAGGTATGGAGAAAGTGGACAGCCTTGTCTAGTCCCTGATTTTAGAGGGATTGCTTCAAGCTTCTCACCATTTACTTTGATGTTGGCTACTGGTTTGCTGTAGATTGCTTTTATCATGTTTAGGTATGGGCCTTGAATTCCTGATCTTTCCAAGACTTTTATCATGAATGGGTGTTGGATCTTGTCAAATGCTTTTTCCGCATCTAACGAGATGACCATGTGGTTTTTGTCTTTGAGTTTGTTTATATACTGGATTACGTTGATGGATTTCCGTATATTGAACCATCCCTGCATCCCTGGGATGAAACCTACTTGGTCAGGATGGATGATTGTTTTGATGTGTTCTTGGATTTGGTTAGCAAGAACTTTATTGAGGATTTTTGCATCAATATTCATAAGGGATATTGGTCTGAAGTTTTCTATCTTTGTTGGGTCTTTTTGTGGTTTAGGTATCAGAGTAATTGTGGCTTCATAGAATGAGTTGGGTAGAGTACCTTCTGTTTCTATTTTGTGGAATAGTTTGTGAAGAACTGGGATTAGATCTTCTTTGAAGGTCTGATAGAACTCTGCACTAAACCCATCTGGTCCTGGGCTTTTTTAGTTGGGAGACTATTAATGACTGCTTCTATTTCGTTGGGGGATATAGGGCTGTTTAGATCATTAACCTGATCTTGATTCAACTTTGGTACCTGGTATCTGTCTAGGAACTTCTCCATTTCATCCAGGTTCTCCAGTTTTGTTGAGTATAGCCTTTGGTAGAAGGATCTGATGGTGTTTTGGATGTATTCAGGATCTGTTGTTATGTCTCCTTTTTCATTTCTGATTTTGTTAATTAGGATGCTTTCCCTGTGCCCTCTAGTGAGTCTGGCTAAGGGTTTGTCTATCTTGTTGATTTTCTCAAAGAAACAGCTCCTTGATTGGTTGATTCTTTGAATAGTTTTTCTTGTTTCCACTTGGTTGATTTCACCCCTGAGTTTGATTATTTCCTGCTGTCTACTCCTCTTGGGTGAATTTGCTTCCTTTTGTTCTAGTGCTTTTAGGTGTGTTGTCAAGCTGTTAATGTGTGCTCTCTCTAGTTTCCTTTTGGAGGCACTCAGAGCTATGAGTTTTCCTCTTAGAAATGCTTTCATTGTGTCCCATAAGTTTGGGTATGTTGTGGCTTCATTTTCATTGAACTCTAAAAAGTCCTTAATTTCTTTCTTTATTCCTTCCTTGACCAAGGTATCATTGAGAAGAGTGTTGTTCAGTTTCCACGTGAAGGTTGGCTTTCTATTATTTATTTTGTTATTGAAGATCAGCTTTAGTCCATGGTGATCTGATAGGATGCATGGGACAATTTCAATATTTTTGTATATGTTGAGGCCTGTTTTGTGACCAATTATGTGGTCAATTTTGGAGAAGGAGCCATGAGGTGCTGAGAAGAAGGCATATCCTTTTGTTTTAGGATAGAATGTTCTGTAGATATCTGCCAGATCCATTTGATTCATAACTTCTGTTAGTTTCACTGTGTCCCTGTTTAGTTTCTGTTTCCATGATCTGTCCATTGGTGAAAGTGGTGTGTTGAAGTCTCCCAATATTATTGTATGAGGTGCAATGTGTGATTTGAGATTTACTAAAGTTTCTTTAATGAATGTGGCTGCCTTTGTATTTGGAGCATAGATATTCAGGATTGATAGTTCCTCTTGGAGGATTTTACCTTTGATGAGTATGAAGTGTCCCTCCCTGTCTTTTTTAATGACTTTGGGTTGGAAGTCAATCTTATCAGATATTAGAATGGCTACTCCTGCTTGTTTCTTCATACCATTTGCTTGGAAAATTGTTTTCCAGCCTTTCATTCTGAGGTATTGTCTATCTTTTTCTCTGAGATGAGTTTCCTGTAAGCAGCAAAATGTTGGGTCTTGTTTGTGTAGCCAGTTTGTTAGTCTATGTCTTTTTATTGGGGAGTTGAGTCCATTGATATTAAGAGATATTAAGGAAAAGTAATTGTTGCTTCCTGTTATTTTTGTTGTTAAAGTTGGCATTCTGTTCTTGTGGCTGTCTTCTTTTAGGTTTGTTGAGGAATTACCTTCTTGTTGTTTCTAGGGCGTGGTTCCTGTCCTTGTATTGGTTTTTTTCTGTTATTATCCTTTGAAGGTCTGGATTCGTGGAGAGATAATGTGTGAATTTGGTTTTGTCGTGGAATACTTTGGTTTCTCCATCTATGTTAATTGAGAGTTTGGCTGGGTATAGTAGCCTGGGCTGGAATTTGTGTTCTTTTAGTGTCTGTATAACATCCGTCCAGGATCTTCTGGCTTTCATAGTCTCTGGTGAAAAATGTGGTGTAATTCTGATAGGCTTGCCTTTATATGTTACTTGGCCTTTTTCTCTTACTGCTTTTAGTATTCTATCTTTATTTAGAGCATTTGTTGTTCTGATTATTATGTGTCGGGAGGTATTTCTTTTCTGGTCCAGTCTATTTGGAGTTCTGTAGGCTTCTTGTATGTTCATGGGCATCTCTTTCTTTAGATTTGGGAAGTTTTCTTCTATAATTTTGTTGAAGATGTTTGCTGGTCCTTTGAGTTGAAAATCTTCTTTCTCATCCACTCCTATTATCCGTGGATTTGGTCTTTTCATTGTGTCCTGTATTTCTTGGATGTTTTGAGTTAGGATCTTTTTGCATTTTTCATTTTCCTTGATTGTTGTGCCGATGTTCTCTATGGAATCTTCTGCACCTGAGATTCTCTCTTCCATCTCTTGTATTCTGTTGCTGATGCTCGTATCTATGGTTCCAGATTTCTTTCCTAGGGTTTCTATCTCCAGTGTTGCCTCATATTGGGTTTTCTTTATTGTGTCTACTTCCCTTTTTAGGTCTAGTATGGTTTTGTTCATTTCCATCATCTGTTTGGATGTGTTTTCCTGTTTTTCTTTAAGGACTTCTATCTGTTTGATTGTGTTATCCTGTTTTTCTTTAAGGACTTCTACCTGTTTGATTGTGTTATCCTGTTTTTCTTTAAGGACTTGTAACTCTTTAGCCATGTTCTCCTGTAATTCTTTAAGTGAGTTATTAAAGTCCTTCTTGATGTCCTCTACCATCATCATGAGATATGCTTTTAGATCCGTGTCTAGCTTTTCCGGTGTGTTGGGGTGCCCTGGACTGGGCGAAGTGGGGGTGCTGGGTTCTGTTGATGGTGAGTGGTCTTGGTTTCTGTTAGTAAGATTATTACGTTTACCTTTCGCCATCTGGTAATCTCTGGGGTTAGTTGTTATCGTTGTCACTGTTTAAAGATTGGAGCAGAAGCTGTGTTCCACTCACCAGCAGTCTCAAAATCCTGTGGCGGGGGTCGTGGGTAGCTGGAGGTACCCCGGTTCTGGTCCAGCCGGAAGAGGCCTGTGGTCCTACTCAGGCCGGTTTTCTGCTTCCCTAACTAATGCAGTCTCTGGTCCTGCGCGCAATTGGATTGGAGCAGAAGCTGTGTTCCACTCACCAGAAGTCTTAAGATCCTGTGGCGGGTGTTGTGGGTAGCTGGCAAGTGTCAGCCGACCCTGCGCCCTAGCTGCCCCGGTGCTTTTCTGACCGGAAGAGGCTTGTGGCCCTATGTAGGCCGGATTTCTCTCTCCCCAACCAGAGCAGTTTCAGGTCCCGCGTGATTGGACTGGAGCAGAAGCTGTGTTCCACTTACCAGCAGTCCCAAAATCCTGTGGCGGGGGTCGTGGGTTCGCTGGCGGGTGTCAGGCAACCCTGTGCTCCTGCTACCCCGGCGCTGATCCGGCCGGATGAGGCCTGTGGCCCTACTCAGGCCGGTTTCTGCTTCCCTAACTAATGCAGTCTCAGGTCCCGCGCACAATTGGATTGGAGCAGAAGCTGTGTTCCACTCACCAGAAGTCTTAAGATCCTGTGGCGGGTGTTGTGGGTAGCTGGCGAGTGTCAGCCGACCCTGCGCCCTAGCTGCCCCGGTGCTTTTCTGAGTATATTTATTTCCTTCTCGGTTTCATCTCGAATGAAACATTCAAAGTTTGAGTAGGAAAAATATCATAGCAAGCAATAAATTTGCAAATTTGTACAATTTTAAGCATACTTTCTGTGGTTAAAAACAATAAACTATTAATTGAAGAGAGGAAGCATTTAGTGTCTTATTACTATAGCTCTGTTCTCCTGATATGAACAGAGTGGGAATCATAATTTATGCTGAGAGCTTTGGGGTGTTAAAATAGGACTTCCATATAACCCATGCTGTCATATAAAACACATTAAAATTAGTTTATCAGTTTTATATTAGTTGAACACTGTTTTCTTTATGTTATTTATTCAAGACCTCCTAAGTTTAGTTAAAATTCCTACATAATATTCATGAAATATAGTTCAGCAGTAATATCAGTATAGACCTTAATGATTTCTTTACTCTGTGTAAGTACATATACCTTAATTTATGTTCATACTGTATTATATAACAACTATATTTCAAGGCAAAAAAAAGGAGAAACTTCACAAGTACTGTAGTATACATTACACCTATGAGGATTTTGAAAACATATTCTAAGAACAGTTCTGTGTTCTGATGAAATTTAATTTGAAACACTCATAATTTGTTTTGTGCTGTTTTGTTTTGTTTATGTTTATCCTAAAATATTCTCATGAGCACTCATAGTCCTACTTTAAATGTCTCCATTTCTTGATCATCTTCCCCACCCTTTCTGTACATTGCAACAAATGAATAATTTTTAGGAAACATGTATAAATATACCATGAAATTGTATTTTTGTTATTTACTCACAATGATGCAGTACAAATTATTGTGTAAAAGCTAATATTTATCCTTATTTCCTCTTAGAAATGCTTTCATTGCGTCCCATAAGTATGGGTATGTTGTGGCTTCATTTTCATTGAACTCTAAAAAGTCCTTAATTTCTTTCTTTATTCCTTCCTTGACCGAGGTATCATTGAGAAGAGTGTTGTTCAGTTTCCACGTGAATGTTGGCTTTCTATTATTTATTTTGTTATTGAAGATCAGCCTTAGTCTATGGTGACCTGATAGGATGCATGGGATAATTTCAATATTTTTGTATATGTTGAGGCCTGTTTTGTGACCATTTATGTGGTCAATTTTGGAGAAGGTACCATGAGGTGCTGAGAAGAAGGTATATCCTTTTGTTCTAGGATAAAATGTTCTGTAGATATCTGTTAAGTCCATTTGTTTCATCACTTCTGTTAGTTTCACTGTCTTCCTGTTTAGTTTCTGTTTCCATGATCTGTCCATTGGTGAAAGTGGTGTGTTGAAGTCTCCCACTATTATTGTGTGAGGTCCAATGTGTGCCTTGAGCTTTACTAAAGTTTCTTTAATGAATGTGGCTGCCTTTGTATTTGGAGCATAGATATTCAGGATTGATAGTTCCTCTTGGAGGATTTTACCTTTGATGAGTATGAAGTGCCCCTCCCTGTCTTTTTGGATGACTTTGGGTTGGAAGTCAATCTTATCAGATATTAGAAAGGATACTGCAGCTTGTTTCTTCATACCATTTGCTTGGAAAATTGTTTTCCAGCCTTTCATTCTGAGGTAGTGTCTACCTTTTTCTCTGAGATGAGTTTCCTGTAAGCAGCAAAATGTTGGGTCTTGTTTGTGTAGCCAGTTTGTTAGTCTATGTCTTTTTATTGGGGAGTTGAGTCCATTAATATTAAGAGATATTAAGGAAAAGTAATTGTTGCTTCCTGTTATTTTTGATGTTAAAGTTGGCATTCTGTTCTTGTGGCTGTCTTCTTTTAGGTTTGTTGAGGGATTACCTTCTTGTTTTTTCTAGGGCGTGGTTCCTGTCCTTGTATTGGTTTTTTTCTGTTATTATCCTTTGAAGGGCTGGATTCGTGGAGAGATAATGTGTGAATTTGGTTTTGTCGTGGAATACTTTGGTTTCTCCATCTATGTTAATTGAGAGTTTGGCTGGGTGTAGTAGCCTGGGCTGGAATTTGTGTTCTTTTAGTGTCTGTATAACATCTGTCCAGGATCTTCTGGCTTTCATAGTCTCTGGTGAAAAATGTGGTGTAATTCTGATAGGCTTGCCTTTATATGTTACTTGGCCTTTTTCTCTTACTGCTTTTAGTATTCTATCTTTATTTAGAGCATTTGTTGTTCTGATTATTATGTGTTGGGAGGTATTTCTTTTCTGGTCCAGTCTATTTGGAGTTCTGTAGGCTTCTTGTATGTTCATGGGCATCTCTTTCTTTAGATTTGGGAAGTTATCTTTTATAATTTTGTTGAAGATGTTTGCTGGTCCTTTGAGTTGAAAATCTTCTTTCTCATCCACTCCTATTATCTTTAGGTTTGGTCTTCTCATTGTGTCCTGGATTTTCTGGATGTTTTGAGTTAGGATCTTTTTGCATTTTCCATTTTCTTTGATTTATGTGCCGATGTTCTCTATGGAATCTTCTGCACCTGAGATTCTCTCTTCCATCTCTTGTATTCTGTTGCTGATGCTCGCATCTATGGTTCCAGATTTCTTTCCTAGAGTTTCTATATCCAGCGTTGCCCTACTTTGGTTTTTCTTTATTGTGTCTACTTCCCTTTTTAGGTCTTGGATTGTTTTATTCAATTCCTTCACCTGTTTGGTTGTGTTTTCCTGAAGTTCTTTAAGGGATTTTTGTGTTTCCTCTTTAATGTCTTCTACCGGTTTGGTTATGTTTTCCTGCAATTCTTTAAGGGATTTTTGTGCTTCCTCTTTAATGTCTTCTACTTGTTTAGCAGTGTTATCCTGTATTTCTTTAAGTGAGTTATTAAAGTCCTTCTTGATGTCCTCTAACATCATCATGAGATATGCTTTTAAATCCATGTCTAGCTTTTCGGGTGTGTTGGGGTGCCCTGGACTGGGCGAAGTGGGAGTGCTGGGTTCTGATGATGGAGAGTGGTCTTGGTTTCTGTTAGTAAGATTCTTATGTTTACCTTTAGCCATGTGGTAATCTCTGGAGTTAGTTTTTATAGTTGTCTCTGTTTAGAGATTGTTCTTCTGGTGATTCTGATTACCGTCTATCAGTAGACCTGGGAGACAGGCTCTCTCCTCTGAGTTTCAGTGGTTAGAGCACTCTCTGCTTGCAAGCTCTCCTCTTACAGGGAAGGTGCACAGATATCTGGTGTTTGGACCTCCTCCTGGCTGAAGAACAAGGCCCAAAACAGGACCTTTCTCAGATGCTGTGTTGCTTTGGCAGGTCACAGAAGCTGTCAGCTTCTGTGGTGCACACTCTCACCTGTTCAGACTAAGTTCCTAAGTTCGGAGGAGTCCCAGAACCAAGATGGTGCTCCCTGCTCCTGAGGCAGGGCTCCCATGCAGGGCGGACCACTGTCCTCCATCTGGGAGGGTGCCGGATGTCTGCGGCCCGAAAAGTGTGCTGCCTCAGCGGCTCTGTGGCTCCCGCCTGTCCCAGAAGCTGTCTGCCTCTGTGGTGCACACTCTCACCTATGCAGACTAAGTTCCTAAGTTCGGCGGAGTCCAGGAACCAAGATGGCGCTCCCTGCTCCTGAGGCAGAAGACTCCCGTGCTGGGCGGACCACTTTCCTCTGGCTGGGAGGGTGCCAGATGTCTGCGGCCCAAAAAGGGTGCTGCCTCAGTGGCTCTCTGGCTCCCACCTGTCCCAGAAGTTGTCTGCCTCTGTGGTGCACACTCTCACCTGTGCAGACTAAGATCCTAAGTTCAGCGGAGTCCCTTACCAAGATGGCGCTCCCTGCTCCTGAGGCAGAGGACTCTCGTGCAGGGCGGACCACTGTCCTCCGGCTGGGAGGGTTGAGCCTTCATTTTTATTGAATTCTATAAATTATTCAATTTCTTTCTTTCTTTCCTGATCCAGAGAGCACTGACTATTAACTTCTATGAATGTATATTTTTCTTGTGTTTCTATTGTTGAAGTTCATCTTTAATCCATTGAGGTATGATAAGATACAAGGCATCATTTCAATTTTCTTGTATCTGTTAAGATTTGCACTGTTACCAATGACATAGTCAGTCATCCATGAGATGTTGAGAAGAAGCTATATTCATTTGTTTTGTTAAAATATTATGTAGATGATTTTAGGAACATCTGAATTATAATTCCCTTTAGTTTCATTATTTCTCTGTTAATTTTTGTTTAGGTGACAGCTGAGAACCAGCCTCAAACCTTTTGGGGTTCTCAAGAATAGGAGGATTGGATCAATACCAAATCAGAATCTCAAGCAGGTTCACGATGGCAGTGACTTGGTGTTCTAAAGCTCCTGTCAACGAAAACTTTTCCTGGTCATTATTTTCTTCAAACCAATTAGTTTTCCTGAAATTCTTATCTAACTATACAACCAAATCACACAAGGTACATACAAAGTCACAATTCAGTTCCTGAAAAATCCAAAGCAAGTTATACATTAATATTTGACTCTCAGAAAAGCCATCAAATCACAGCTCTTCTGGGCATGAACATGTGCTTACAGCATTAGCATTAGCACTATACAAGTCAAAATAATAGTAATATTTTAGCTTATTTTAAATTAGCAAAATCTCTTTATTAATCTCATTCAAATATCTATTTCAACAGTGACTCCTCCAGCAGGTCCAGTTATTCGAGAGTCTCGAGGGGACCTTCGCCTAAGAACCAAATGGGAGGATAGAGAGAGACAAGGACCAAGTGCAAGAATGACAGGGAAACATTCTGAGTGGCATCAAAGTCCCACTGTATTAGCAAGGCTCAAGGTTTAAATGCACCCAACATTGGCTGCTTGTTAAAAGAGGAAGTACTTCTCAGGAGCAGGGATCGGGCAGTGGAAATTTTTCATTTGGCAACTACACAGGGAAGCAGGAACTTGGTGGTATCAGGGTACATCTTGAGGTCAGGACATCTGGCGCTGACTTAGGGCTGGAACAATCTGTGGTTGATCTCGAGCGGTGCGTTGGTGGCCCACTTTTGACCCCCTTTTCTTCTCGGGTATGGGAGAGGCCCAATTCAAAGAGCAGGACAATAGTATTGTCTTATTAGCTCCCAAGATGTCCCCCCTTTTAATATTTTTATAAAGGCATATTATATAATAAATTTGTAGCCATGTTTTTAAGGACCACCTAAATGTCTGTTTGCTCACCGGGTGATTCTCTAAAACCATGAAGGACACAAGGACAAGTCATCTATAAGGCTTGAATTAATGGTTCCAGTCTGTTGGGTATAACCTGGACTAGCCAAGGGATTTAGGAATGAATCAAGCTCCGTGGGTAGAGGTAGAGGTCTGATCCCCAGTGTGCAATGTTAGGGGCCATGTAGAGGATTGACTCTCAGACCCACAGATTTTTACCCAGAGTAACCTTGACCTGCTCCAATGCCATTTTTCCTGGGGGAAGGACCCTAGGGCACTCAATCTTCATGCAATCAGACATGCCTCTCAGAGGCTGTCTAACAGCTTCCAGACTAATCTCTGTGCAGTGTTCAACCTTACAACTCTCAGGGGCAACAGTTTTAAGTTCCAACTTTTCAATGTGTCTAGCCTGGAATGACTGTTTAGTTTCCAATGTGGAGAGAATGTATATTACCATGTTGGAAGCAAAGACTATGGCAATCTATAAATGATTCATGGCATGAGACTGATGGCCAAATTTAGGGGGAGGGGAATTATCTTACTTAAGCATTTTATGGAAATTGAGTCTCTCTTCCTGAGACGAGGGTGATGAAGCAGTATCCACGACTGACTCTTCTCCAGTAACCTGCTTGTGACATTGGCTGCTTGTTATAGCCAACATCCAGCCAATGGTAATGAACTGAAACAGATGCGCTTGAAAGAGATGAATCAATTTGAGATTTAACAAATCGGGTCAATTTCTGAAATGCCCAAGGACAAAAGGAAATAAATAATAGGAGTCCCAATAGGGGCCCCAAAAGGGAGGGCAACAAGGTCGAAAGCCAGGGGGAGGTTGAAAACCAATTTTGATACCATGACTCTTGTTGTTCTCTCTCTCTCTCTTTCTTTTTTCTAAACTGGCAGTAACCTTGGCAATGCTATCTTTAACTATTCCAGTTTTATCAACATATATGCAGAATTCTTCCTTAAGTGCAGCACATAAGCCCCCTTGTTGTAGAGAAAGCAAATTTAATCTCCTTCTATTTTGAAGGGCAACTTCTGAAAGGGAGACCAAGGAATCAATAAGATCATCTAGGCCCCTTTTTATATTCTCTATATCTTGGCTAATAGCCTCATTGAGCAGATGGTAATTGCACACATTCTGTTGAAACGACACAAGGGCTGAGATTCCGGTCCCAGTCCCAGCAGCACCCAGGCCAAGAAGGACCAAAAGGGTCACCACCAAGATAGGCTTTCTTTTGTGGCGGGATGGCAAGGAGGCACCTCGATCCCAAAACTTCAGTAAGTCATCTGACTCATGAAAACTAAAATTTGGAAAAAGCTGAACCAAGACACGATAATCTCTATTATTTATAAAATCTTGTATAATAATGTACTGTGTAAGGCCCGTGGAACATGCCAAAAAGGGATCATTTGGGGCAGGAAGGTAAGAAAACCCATCTTTATTTACACTAAACGTGTTATTGCAAATCTCTATCAAGGGCTGCGTTGGAAGCATGCCTGGACCCAACACACAACATCCTATCCCAGAGAGTTCTGTCAAGGTAAGCTGAACTGACTTGAAGGGAAGCTGCCTAGCATCTGAAAGCAGGGTAAAATTTCCAAATAAGTTTATGCCCTCATAAGAGGGCGGGGAAGCAGAAAAGCACATCCAACAATCTTCAAATTCTGACGCATTATCTCTTTGTGTCTTATCCAACAAGGCTAAAGCAGAAGCATTCAATATAGACCACAGTAAATCAGTGCAAGAGGGGAGTCCCCTCAGGGAGAGTGGGCTGAAATAGGGTCAAAGCACGCCCTGGGGCAGGAACAGGGGGGTGGGTACATGGAAGTCGGGGATTGTTTGGGAGTTAAGAGTGATGTAATTGGGAATTAGGTCCTATGGATGCTTTATGACTCTTAGTGATGGTTTTAAGAAGCTTAACCTTAAAGGTCAGGCCATTATCATAGTTATCTTGATACAATCTTAGGCGAGAAGGTGAGAACTTTTCCAAGCCTCTAAGTTCTTCCCCATAGATTCACAGGAAGACCTTTAACCACAAAGGGTTGAACAGTTCCAGTATTGTTTTCTTTGTCTGACCATGTTAGGAGTTTGGAGCTTTGTAAAGTGTCCTGTGTTTGACCTATGCCTTTTAAATGAGTGGCAGTGGGCTGTAAGGGCCAGGCTGCAGGCCAATGTGTTGAGGAAATTACTGTCACATCTGCCCTGGTATCCAGGAGCCCTTCAAACTGTTTGCCCTCTAGAAACAAAATCAGCATGGGCCGTGAATCAGTTATTTTCTGTGCCCATTATACTTCTGAGGATCCCGGGGAGGATGGTCCTCGCTCCTCTTTCATATAAGGGAAATGGCCGAATAGTGGGAGTGGTAGGGTTTGGGCTATGCACTCTCCAGCCCAAAGGGTAAGTGATCCCTGCATGGCAGTGACTAATATTTTTATCTCCCCATGGTAGTCGGTGTTAACCACTGTAGGAGTCACTGTTAGGCCTTGTAAACTTCTGGACACATGGCTGATGATGAGAAAAAAAAAGTCTTTTGGGGAGGGGGTCCAAATTCACCTGTTTTGATGACCACTGTTCCCTCCTCAGGAGTTATAATCCTGGTAGTGGAGAAACACAGGTCCAATCCTTTGTTCCCTGCCATGGCCCTGCACAATCTCCCGTGGGGGGTAGGGGGTTGTCTGTAGTTGTCATCAGGGGAGAAGGGCCCCACATGGGGGCCCTCTGGCCATTTCCCTGGACCGCAGGGCGTGGGTGGCCTTTGATGTCAGTCTTAGATCAGCAATCTCATGCCCAATGGCGGCCTCTCTTGCACTTAGGGCAAAGATGGGGGGAGGGGATTTTTGTTGGGTAACAGGCATGGTTGAGACTAGGGTGCTCTGACTTTGTGTAGGACATCCTCTAGCAAAATGTCCAGGTTGGTTGCATCTATAGCAAGTTTTTTCTCCTTCATTTAGTTGTAAGGCAGCCCCAATAGCCAGGTTGATAGACTTAGAAACTTGTTGGGAAAATACATCTACCTCTTCACAAAGCTCGATCATATCATTTATATCTAAATTCTTGGTTTTACCTCTCAAGGCAGCCCTACATGCCGAATTGGCGTTTTCAAGAGCAAGTTGTCGGACTAACAGACCCTCACTTTCCTCAAGTCCCAAAATTCTCTCAGCTGCTTCCTGCAATATGGCAACGAACTGTGCATAGGACTCTTGGGGCCCTTGTATAATCTTGGTTAGGGGTGTAGTTAGTGCCCCTGTAGCAGGGACAGCGCACCAAATTCCCAGGGCCGCTTGTGCTGTCTGGGCGAGGACACCAGGGGAGAGCCCTAATTGTTTTATTTCTGCAGCAAAATTGCCTTTACCGCAGGAGGCTGTCTTACTAGTAGGATTCTTTCTATTATTTGCAGCCAAATTTTCTCCTCTGTCCACAAACTCTGACTTCCAATTTAAATATAGACCTCTAGTGAGGACAGACTGAACAACTTTATTCCATTCACTGGGTATCAAGCAGCCTTCTCCTGCTAAACCTTCTAATATAAATATGGTGAATGGGGCATTAACCCCATAATTTTTGACTGCTGAATGAAGATCTTTTACATGTCTCAGTTTTAGCTTTTTGTAGACTGGTTGGCTGTTGGTGTCCAACCCTTCATCGGGGGACATGCCACCCTCATCGGAATCAGAGTTTGCTTGATCCTCCTCATCATCACTCTCTGGTTCCCCCTGACCTTTATCGGAGGAGCCAGTGTGTGGGGGGGGTCCTCATGACCTGGAGCAGCCTGATGGGCTTGAGCTCGAGTGAGGACAGGAAAAGCCAATTTTTTATTCCCTTGTTTCTGAAAGGGACCTTTGCGGCCAGTTTGAGGATTTATTGTGATGGGACCTTGAAGGTTCCCCATGAGGGCTCTTTGTAGACTCTGAGTCTCTAGACTGAGGTCTTGTAGCTCCTTTTGAAGCCTTAGAACATCTTTAAGTATTGTGATCTCAGTCTGAAGTTCTCATTTAAGTTTGAAGTAATTGCTGAACAGACGAAGGGGACAGTGATACAGGCCGAGGATTAGGCTGAGGATTAGGGGGAAAGGGAGGAAAATAAGGAGGAGGGTGGAAATTGAAGGGCTCGATGGTAAGATAGGCACCGGGCCCAGGACCATAGTGGTCTTGTTCATATTTAAAGGCTTCCTCATCCAATTCTTCCTCTGAGGCAGGATCAAGGGGTTCATCTGACAACTCCTTATACAAAATGGGGTAAATTCTTTTTGGTCTAATAGAGGGTCGAGCAGTAAACCCTTTTCTAGAATCTAATGTAATTTGGGGAGAAGAGGGGAAGGCAGTGAGTCCTTAGGGACGGGGCATCTATAATCGATGACAGCCAAGACTGACAATTCGCCTGCAGCTTAGTTTCGCTTTTGTGAGACAGTGATAGGGAATTTTCTAAAAAAAAATCAGTAAGGGATAGAAGGCGAGCACCTTCTCCGCCCTCTTCTGCAGGAGATTCAGGAGATCTCTGACGATTCCCCAATAGCTAGAAAAGGACTCAAGGACATCTTCTCCTTGTTTTATTAAAGCATTGATATATTTGCCTACTTCAGGACCATTTAATACCAGCCATGGACATCACTCGTCCACAAAACAAAACAACAACAAAAAAAAAATATTAAATCCTTTTTCTTAACTCTTATCCCTCTCTCCTAAAGAGACCCCTTCATGTCTTGAATAAAAACTGTCTTTTTGGACAGAACATTCCCCATGGTTAATGGGACAACAACTGAATGCCCAGGCTTACCTCTCGACGCCTGCAACAATAGAGTGAAGTGGTGGGGAACTGTCTCACTGTCTGCGTGGTACCTCTCGAATCCATTGTTCAGAGGGTGGTCATACCTTGTGACCCACGTCTGGCGCCACTTGACCCGTCCAGCAGGTCCAGTTATTCGAGGGTCTCGAGGGGACCTTCTCCTAAGAACCAAATGGGGGGATGTGGAGTTCAATATGTGCCTTCAGTTTTACCAATTTTTCTTTTACAAATGTGGATGCCATTTCTGTTTGGGGCATAGATGTTATAAATTGAGATATTATCTTGGTAGATTTTTTTTCTTTTTATGTGTTATGAAGAGTGCTTCCAGGCTTCTTTTGATTATTATTGCTTGAAGGTATATATATATATATATATATATATATATATATTAGAATGGCTACTTTAGCATGCTTCTTGAGTCCATTCACTTGGAAAATATTGCACCACACCTTACTCTGAAGTAGTGTCTTTCTCTACTATTCCTATTACTCTGCTAGTCTTTTCATGGTATCTGTGATTTACTGAATATTTTGTGTCAGGATTTTTTTTTTTTTTAGATTTAACAAGTTTTTGACTGATGTACCAATATCTTACATTCTATCTTGTATGCATAAGATGCTTTGTTCTATATCCAGTATTCTGTTTGTGACTCTTGCATATGTTGTTCCTATTCACTTATCTATGTTTTCCATCTCAAATGTTCCCTGAGTTTTTCTTTTCTTTACTGTTTCTATTTCCAGTTTCAGGTCATTCACAGTCTTACTTATTTCATTAACTGGTTTAATTGTATTTTCCTGTATAAATTTAAGGGATTTGTTTGTTTCATCTTTAAGGATCTCTACTTGTTTTATTTTTGTGGTTTTTTTTAAGAGATTTTTTTTTGTCTTTAAAGACCTCTATCACATTAATAAGATTGGCTTTATGGTGATTTTCTTATGCTTCATTTGAGTTAGGGTTTCCAGAGCTTGCTGTAGTAGAAAGTTAGCTGTGCTCTGAAGGTTTTATATTACCTTTGTCTTGTTCTCTGTGTTCTGAGGGTTTTTAGCCATCTGAATGGCTTTCATCACTGGTTAGTCCTATTGTATTAGGTAAGGGGATTGAGCTTAACCTCTCTAGTCCTGGTGTGTCAGTCCTCTGATGTGTATACATGGGATGTATGTTTCCTGAACACCAGGTTTCAATGGTTCGTGATCTCTTGGTCTGATGAAGGTGGATGGAGAAGTGGCAGGAGTGTGGAAGTCCAGCAGGGATACCAGACTGCTCAGGGAAGCTTGGGGTTCCCAGTGAATTCACTGGGCAAGTAAGATGAGTGGGTGAAGATAATGTAACCTATACAATTCAGGATCTGTAGGACTGATGAAAGTGGATGAAAAGGGCAGTAGGGTAATAACAGGATATCCACATTCTTTTTGATTCGAGTGGAATGAATCTATTTGCCATCTGATTTCTGAGTATCATGTAAACTAGCAAATTATAAACATAACAAATAAGAGTAAAATAACAAAATATCTCTGTATAATACTCAGCCAACAAGAATATGTTTTCAGAGTATATACAATATATTATTTATTAAGTTGATTTAAAAAAAAGACAGCAGCTTGAAAAAAAGTACTTCAACTATGTTAAAGAATATAAGCCTGATTTCTGCCCCAGTACAGGGGAATGCCAGGGACAAGAAGTGGGAGTGAGTGGGTAGGGGAGCATGGCAGGGGGAGGGTATAGGGTACATTTGGAATAGCATTTGAAATGTATATGAAGAAATATCTAATTAAAAAATTAAAAAAAATAATATAAGCCTTTATTTGCTATTAATAGAAATGCAAATATTATCACTTCATAAACAATTAGGATGTGATAACATTCCAAATGAAACTGACATACAGTTTCTGGTCTAAATGAATGAAAGAATACATTCCAGTCACAAGGGCCAATCATAAAAAGAGTCATTAATAGATTTAATAGAATCTGGACCCATCTAATCTACCAATTGGACAAATGAGATTAAGGATCATAAGACTAGTATACATATATAGAAGCAGTGAGAAGAGGTACACAGGTCTAAGCAGATAGCATCATCACAAAGTAATAATCAGGTAAATAGGGTTTTCTTTATTTAATAGAATAGCACCTTCCTTTCACTGTATGGCCTTAACTTAAGCAACTAGCATCCATTTGCAATGACAGACACAGAAACCTACCAATATTTTTCAGCCAACTCCATTTGCAATTTTCAAATTATTTAAATTACAGAAAGCTATCTAAAGGGAGTACATGGTGTTCTGCAAGAAAATGATTTTGATCTCATGAACATACATTAACTTTAGTAAAATTTTAAGAATTGTAAAAAAATAAATAAATAAAAAGAAAATGGTAGAATATCCTTTGGTGTGCTCCATTTCTATATTTTAGGAACTGCTGATTTAATCTTAATGTTATTTTTCAAATGTTCTCTGATCTTTATCTAAAGGAATTCCTTTAATAGGATCAATATATCATTCTTTACAGAAAATATCAATTTGTTTACTCACATAGACTAGTCTGTTGTTATTTTTCTTACAGAAGTTGGTATTCCCATAATAGCAAAATTTCATATAAGAGGATAATGCAGAAGCATTCTCTGAGGATTGAGGTATAACCCAAACAAATTTAGAATTTATCCAATGCAAGTGTATAGGTAAAGTTTCTGAGGCAAGATTGAACTGCGGGTGACTTCTGCACTGTGTTATGAAAAGGAATAGAAGCCAAGAATATGTATGTTGTAGGCACTGTTTGTTGTAGGCACAGTATAGTGTGGAGGAAGGAGTTGCCTCTCTAGGTCCATGCAGAGGCATCACTAGACACTGGTGTACTAGCACAATGATGGTATAGTATAGAATATAGTTTATTCAGGGCATGGGGACTGGAGTTGAGGAAGTAGAGGTAGGAAAAGAGAGAGAGAGAGAGAGAGAGAGGGAGAGGGAGAGGGAGAGGGAGAGGGAGGAGAGGGAGAGGGAGAGGGAGAGGGAGAGGGAGAGGGAGAGGGAGAGGGAGAGGGAGAGGGAGAGGGAGAGGGAGAGAGAGAGAGAGAGAGAGAGAGAGAGAGAGAGAGAGAGAGAGAGAGAGAGAGAGAGAGAGAGAGAATTAAAGGTAGAAAGACTGGCCATGAGCACATGAAGAGTGAGGATAGAGGGGAATGAAAATAGCAAAGGTAAGGAGGGAACAGGAGCAAGAGTGGAGGGGAGTGAAGAGAGAAAGAGAGAAAGAGAGTGAGAGATGAGGACTGGCAAGTAAACCATTTTATAGTGAGTCTGACATACCTTGCCTTTGCCAGATAACTGTGGTGCAGAGCAAAAACAAGATGGCAATGTTTCCCTATTTTGGTTTAATTTAAAAAGAGAAAATGGGAAGGGGGGGTAGGGGAATAGGAATATGGTCTTAGTGTTCTTTGCCTATTACTTGCTGACTTTGATGCAAGGTATCCCTGGGAAACCTAAGAATGTTAGTATGGGAATGTTGGTTCAGTCTTAGGAGACTTGTTTGATACCTTGATGTCCAGGGTGTATAGAACCATCTGTGGGTATATAGGAAGGAACATGTTCAGTAGTAGAAGCATCTGTGTCTGTGAGAGAAGATAAGAACATCTGTGGCTTGCATCTCTGGAGCTGTCCAGAATATAATGAACACCTGGACTTGACAAGATGCTGACTCATGTGCATATATAGGATAGGTTGAGAATGAATTTAAGTACTTTGGTATTTTTCCCTTAGGTATGTATATATTTGAAATCCTTAGGTTTTTATGGTTGTGAGTGAGGTGAGTCCCAATTCCAGGACCAGGAGAAGGATCGAACCCTCTAGAATAGGAACCCAGGCTACTGATTGCCAGATGTTCTTATCTGGATCAAATCCTTATGGTCTGTGAGAGAGAAGTCTGATTGGGTTTCATGTAGCTTATAAATTTAGACAGTGATAAATTTTGGCAAAAACACGAATAGTCATTAAGATAATCTTAGGGAAGATAAAAACCTTCATGCAGCAGAAATAGCAAGAAGCATTTTTTTTCTGTCTGTCTAGTAGCCAGAATATCCATAAATTTAGTATATCAAGGAAAAAGTTAAGTTTACATTTGAAATACAAAGTGTAGGACTCTGAAAGGCAGCCTGTTTTCTGGTTGCACTAGATTTAAACCCAGGAGACTCAGCAGATAACTGCAAGGGGCCGAATCCATTTGCATGCTGCACTACTAGACACCAGGCTCCTGATACAAGGTCTCAGCTCTCCATAATTCTGTGGCCACCAGTCACATAGGATAAAGCCCCAATTCCCTCCATAGGTAGAAGATGCATCTACAGATCACATAGCCTAAAGAAAGATCTCCAATTTAATGAGAAATCTAAAATCCTGAAGGGCTTAGCCAATTAAGCTCTCCTTCTCACTGAAAAAGATATGTAACTTCAGGCCTGCCCTGAGAATGTGGGTTACGGTTTCACTCCTCACAACTCTCCCCCATGACAATAAATGCCTGAAAACCGTGGACAGTATCTTCTCATTAGGATCCAACATTTTGGAGCAATGGAGCAGGTCTTTCTCTAAAGAGCTACATCTAACCTCCGACAGGAAACTTCACTGCACTATCTGCCAGGTCAGCTGACCAAGCAAGCTTGGAAAATCTCATACCTGGAGAACCTGCTCTCCTCCTCTCCTTTTCCATTTGGCCTCAAGCTACAGCCCGCCCATGGGCCCCTGCAACATTCAAAGCTCTTTGGAGACTATGAGCTGCCTCTTGGCAGTTTCCCTGGGGACCTCAAAGTGTGCCTCCTCAAGCCCTGAGCATGGTCATGCAGCTTCTCACAACCCCATGCCTGCCCAGCAGTCCTGTGCTGTGTCCACAATCAAACTTCACGGTCTCACATCACCCAGCATCCTGAGCACTGGGCTGGATGTGAGCCACAATATTAACCCACAACAAAGGAAATTCAAATCCTTGACCTTGTGCATATGATAGTTGATCATACAATATAGCAACAGAAAAATCTTATGACAATCATGGGAAATGTATATTTGAACTTGTGATTATACAGATGGATTGTTTACTGTAATGTTTACTGGCATTAGCATAGTTTATAGGAAGACTGTTGGTTAATGTTAGGAAAGTGGCATAGCAAGGAGAAGAAATATGAAGGATTTAGTCATTGTGAACTGAGTTTAGTTAAGAAAGTAACAAAAAGTTTTACTTGTGAAAGCTTACGTCTGAACTTGTGTATCATTTATTGTAAAGTCTGTATAAAATCTGGCAGTCTTAACAAGTTAATGAATTTACTACTGAGCAAATAAGTTTGCTTACCATTGGGTAAGGAGCAAGGTCTGTTTTTTACAGCTATCAAGCTAGTTATCTTAGCATTACATCTACTCAGAAATCTGTGAAGAATAAATTATAATCTTTAAGTCATATATTAGTTAAAATGACATGTTCATCTATAGTCCAATTACTAAGCAATTCCCAGGTCCCTGTTCTCTCCATGGCAACTAGGGAAGAATCAGACTGGCTATCAAGCCCTGAAAACAAATATATTTTTCCTGCCTCTGCCTCCTGGCCCCCACGGAGTAGATACACATGAAGTGAGAAACAGCACACATTGACATAGGCAATATAAGGCATTTGATTCTCAGAGTATCTTGTTTGTCCACAGTGTAGTCCAAGCCCTGGCAGTGAGAAAGACAATGGAGTAGTGTTTCTTAATGGTTGTCATACCACAATCCAGGTAGAAACTTTTCCCTGTGACCAATATCTTCTAATAGACCTTGGTACAGGGGTAACTGTTAGGCTGTAGTAGACTCTATCTGCCATAAACTTAAAGGTTATTACAAAACAGATTTTTTTCTGGTATCCAGCAACAATTTATTATGCGAATCAGCATAGGAAAGCTTAGGTTTTGGCTATGATCTTCTCCAGCAGAGTCTCTTTTTTTTTTTTTTTCTCATGCCACTTTCTTATAGCTGAAGAGGTGGATTACAGACTGCATCCTAAGTTATGTCACTGTTACTATGCACTCCTTGGTTATCTTAAGCTAACAAAGGGTGTGATTTGGACCCAAATATTATAAAGAAAAGACCTATGATGAAATGACACTGTGAAATCCATCTAACAGATACCACCAGCTTTACCCAGCTGAGAGGGGAGCATCGTCTGATAGCCAGAACTGAGTGGAATGGGATAATTTCCTGTGAGTGACTCTGGGAGAAGATTCTAATCCTGTGAATGGGATGAACAAGTCCTCCTCTTTCTCTCTTTTAAGGCAAGCTGGCAGGACAAGAACTTTAGGGGGAAATTTCTTGGTTGACTAGCAACCTGTACCTCTCCCAATCATGAATGAACCGTGTTGGGAAGGTGGGCTTCCACTTAACAAATGTAATGACAGAATAATTAGGAGATGAGGCAGAGGAAGTCTTTGGACAGAGTTGATTGCCCTTATGCTTTCCACATCTGGGGATTGTAAGCTAGTGTACTTCATCTGGGATTTGTCTTATTCTTCCAGATCAGTTCCTTGCCTGGATCCAGATGTTAAGTTCCTTTTCTTAATCCCCTCAAATAAATGAAACTTAGCTTGAGAAATACTGTGCTCTGAATAGCTGACGAAAAGTTCAGCCCTAGAGCCACTTCCATGTTAATGAAGCTGTTTCTTAATAAGTCAACCCCACTCTCAGACAACCACAAAGCAACATAGACAAAGGCATGCTTCGTCTCCTCACCCAAAGAAGGTACTAGACAACATGCATTCCCATGATATATCTGCCAGACTCTCTGTGCTAGACTTTCCTCAGTATAAGCATCTCATTCTGGCTACAAGGTGTCCCTACTTCTGTCCAACTCTTCTAAGGCTCTTGGCTTATGAGTTTATTATTTTTAACATTGAAAAGAAAGCTCTGCAATTAATGGCTTACCCTTCTAGACATTTAGATCTTAGATGCTGGGAGAGTGGGCTGAGGGCATGGATCAGTTTACATTTAGGTGTTCTGGCAACTGGGGACACACTTGATCATAACTTTCAGCCCCATTTTTGGCTGTTTCAAAGGTTTCAAATGCCTTGGCCAGAGGGAATTTGTGGGTAACTAAGGGCTTTACATTCAAACTCTTCAACACAAGCATGGAAATTGCCATCGACCATATGTTGCAGTGTCAAAACACTCCTTTGATATCCACCTCCCTCAGGGATATTTTTACTAGGGGTAAATTGATCATATTGGAGCCCATTCCCGTAATCACCAGATTAGGTGACATAGAAACCCATTTGGATGGAGAATTCTGCTCCTGTGCATTCAATGGTGACTTCCAGCTTGCTCCCCTGCAGAATTCCCACCTTACTGGCATATTCCTGAGGGGTCCCAACTTCCTTGCCTTTGATCAAGTGAGAAGCACATAAGTCAGTCATCACTACTTGATCAGCTCCCATTGCTTTGCCAACAAGCAAAATGACCATCCCAAGTGGCTCAGGTCTACACGCAGGACCTTGTTTGCCAGGAAAACTGAACCTCAATAGCAGGCATAGATCCCCACAGAGAGATTCAATAAGGGCCCCTTCTTCACAGGTGGCATTGTTAGAAAGCTTGTTGCAGAAGTCAACACAGTGCTTGTAGAATCTGGGGAGTTGGCACAAAAGAATATAGATGGTGTCAGGTTGTCTTCCCTAATCTGACAGTACTCATCTCCTTCTCATGGAATGCCAGGCTGGATGGTAACCCAATCTCCTGGTTTTAGATGTTTCACTGAAGCCCCTTCTTTGTAACTATTCCAGCAGCCTCATGCCCAAGCAACATTGGCTTTTTCATAACAAAATACCAAATTCGGCCATTCTCCCAGAGGTAAACATTTGAGCTTCTGATCCCCACTGGATGCATCTTTAGAAACACGTCGTTTGAGTCCAGATCAGGCATTTAGTAGTTCTCCAGGCGAATGTCTCCAGGACTGTGTACCACCTTGGACAGGTTCTTGCTTTTAGATGGCACTGTCATGAGGCTCTCTTGCTTCAAGTGTAGGCTAGACTTGTCAGGGAGCTGGTACTTCTACATACATCAGATTTCTGAAAATATTGATAGCAAGTCTATGGAGCTTATCTGACTTAGACAACTTGCATTTATTTAATTACTTATTTGACAATATATTTAGCAAATAAAGAGCACATAGTAACATAATGGTAGTAGCAAGGATAAGGATACACACACATACACACACACACACACACACACACACACACACACAAACACACATCAGTGATCTTTAATATTAATACTGTTTAGCTGATGTGGACCAGAATGAGAAGAACCCAGAAAGCTGACAACAGTGGTAGGAGCTGTATAAAACCTTAGCTGAACCAAGTACCAGGGAGGAAGAGTGTCACCCAGGAAGGTTTGAGTCTCTAGCATAGGCTGAATGTGTGATCATACGGGCAAACCTCTTACTCTTTGCAATGTAGTGTCTCAGACAGTGTGACAGCTGGGAGCAAATGGCTGTGGGAGTATAATCAAGGGGCTTCGGACAGATGTTGTCAGGTAAATCAGTCACTCAGCAGAAGAGTGTCCCAGGCAGAATTCAAAAGGGCAAGGTGACTGGTGAAGAGAAGCTTTTCCATGGCAGCAGAATGAAGAGGCACAGCAAGGCCAGGCCTTCCAGCCCAATTTCCTTCTCGATGCTGGAAGCCCAGGACCAGCCTGTCAGAAAATTTGTTGGGTGGGTAAGGGAAGCACCTGAAGTAGCTTTCTGTCTCTTAACAAATCAGAGGCAGTAACAGCTGGAAGATGTGCAGAGTGCAAGAGCTAGGAGGGTCAAGTAGCCACAGGAAATGAGTCTCTCAGCAGAACAGTGTTCCAGGCAAAATGGAGAAGTGCAGTGGGGTTGGTGAGGAGCTGTGTTTCTGCTGCAGCATCTGATAGGAGTGGCAAACCAGTATGGGGAGCAGAGCAAGAGCAGAGCAAACAGCTGATAATAAGGGAAGGAGGGGAAAATCATACGGAGCAACAGTAGGAGAGTTATTTTGAGACTTCCAGTTAAATGGCGACGTAGAGTTATTGCTTGCTGGGTACTATGACTCAGACCTAGAAATACCCCAGTATGTGAGGACAAGCCTGCAAAGACTAATACTTCAGATGATAATAGAGTTATTAATTACCCCTACAAGTCCTGAGGATAAAATTAGTAACTAGAGATTGACAGACAATACAGATCACCAGTGGTCAAGCTATTAACTTGGGGACTAGGCTCTAGGTCAATGCACCGAATAATGGTGCCTAAGATTTTGCAACATCAGGAAAGGGACTGCCTCAGACAAGAGAGAAAAATCTCACCTAAGAGAAAATATCCTAGAATGAAGCATTAGTGAGTCTTAAGTATTGCATGTCTGTCTTCAAGGACAGCAAAGTGGTGACCCCAAAATCTATAAATCTCCCTTGAGACTAGGCGATATTTACACTGACCAGCTTATTTGTTATCCAAAGTTTATGTGGATAGGTCTAACAAGTGATGGCTCTCCATGTAGCATCGGGGAACGTGAAACTTCAAGTGTCTAAATCCAAGTCATTTCGCACCATTGTTGTGTATTATAAAAGTTAAGAAGCTGGGCAGTGGTGGCACACACCTTTAATCCTAGCACTTGAGAGGCAGAGGCAGAGGCAGGTAGATTTCTGAGTTCAAGGCCTGGTCTACAAAGTGAGTTCTAGGACAGCCAGAGAAACTATACAGAGAAACCCTGTCTCGAAAAAAACAAAAGGAGGAGAAGAAGAAGAAGAAGAAGAAGAAGGAGAAGGAGAAGGAGAAGGAGAAGGAGAAGGAGAAGGAGAAGGAGAAGGAGAAGGAGAAGGAGAAGGAGAAGGAGAAGGAGAAGGAGAAGGAGAAGGAGAAGGAGAAGGAGAAGGAGAAGAGGAAGAGGAAGAGGAAGAGGAAGAGGAAGAGGAAGAGGAAGAGGAAGAAGAAGAGGAAGAAGAAGAGGAAGAGGAAGAGGAAGAGGAAGAGGAAGAGGAAGAAGAAGAGGAAGAAGAAGAGGAAGAAGAAGAGGAAGAAGAGGAAGAGGAAGAGGAAGAGGAAGAGGAAGAAGAAGAAGAAGAAGAAGAAGAAGAAGAAGAAGAAGAAGAAGAAGAAGAAGAAGAAGAAGAAGAAGAAGAAGAAGAAGAAGAAGAAGAAGAAGAAGGGAACAAATATGTTTGGTGTAGATATGGTAAGGTGGTTGGGTATGTGGTGCCTCTGCAAACCCATGCTGATGCATTCCTTTGCTCTGGGTTACCAGATAGTATATCACAAGATAGTATAGTATAATATAGTATAGTATAGAATAGTATAATATAGTATAGTATAGTATAGTATAGTATAGTATAGTATAGTATAGTACAGATCTCATTCAGGGAATTGGGTGGGGAGTTCAGGGGGATGTAAATACAGAGAAAAGCAGAGAGAGTGGGAGGGAGAGACTATAATAGTATAAGAGTAGAGGCCTACCATAAGCATTGGGAAAGAGAGGGGAGGGGAATGGGGAAAGAAAAGGTAATGAGCAGGAACTAGTGGAGAAGTGCAAGACCAAGAGAGCAGAAGACTGAGGAGGGGGAAAGCAGCCCCTCTTCTACTGAGTCAGTCATATCTGCCTCTTGCCAGGTAACTGAGGGGCAAAGCCTAGATAAAATGCCAACAACTCCCATTTAATGTAATTCCTTTGTAGTTTTACTTTGGGGTTTACACTAGTTATATTATTATGATAGCTTAAAGGACCACAAATAAAATATTCCTGTACACCTGTCTCACTTTTCAAAGGGAGATTTGATATTGCAGATGAGGTATTTTGTATTAGTCTGTACATGCTCCTGTAATAGAGAAGTAAAAATAGATCAGCTTGCTTATTTCATAGAGCAATAAAACAAAGGAAGTTAAAGTGTGGATAATTATGAATAATAAAAATAACATATGATTTCTCACAAAATATGTTGTAGTTCCTATAAAATGGAATCAGAACAGAATGTGAATATGATTTTTAGACTATTAGAGACACAAATATTTCAGAAGATCAGGATGCCTCACGTTCTATTTTGACTGACCATTGTGTAATTTCTGTGATCCTACTTCTGTGCTTATAAAGATGAACTGGTTAAAACACACACACACACACAATCACAAACACACACACACACACACACACACATACACACACACACACACACAGTTAGAGAGTCCCTAAGTTTTATGGGTTAAACTTGCACTGGTCCTTTGAATGTTAAGGACAGAATCTGGTTTTATTTTTCAAATTATTAAAATAGAATTTACAACAATATGTACATTTTGATATCATCTTTCCCCTTAGAAAGAAGTGGGGTCAGCAGTTAGTGAGAGAGATAGATGAAAATTGGGAGTATACATGAAATAATATTTACAATTCAAATGTGTTAATGCAATAATAATTACGTCCCTGTCATTTGATGGATCTACTTAAATACTTAGACATATAGACATTTTCATGCCATGCTTAATAAAAATCGCTCTGAGATGCAAGGAGGAAGACCTGCTGTACAGTGTCATATGTAAATGCAAATCAAAAATCATAAATTGACCTATACTCTAGGTTACATATTGCCTCATATCTTAAAAAAAAAAAAAGATTTCTATCAATACTGCACTAGAACCTATATTTTAATGTTTTCTCCATTGTTCCCAATGAAAACCACTAATAGCTGCCCTTTTTCACCTTCAGGGAGTTATTTTTAAATTACATAAAACATCTTTTTCTACAAATACACTGTATTTTAGAATGGCCAACACAAATGATAACAACAAAGAGTACAATATATTTCAAAAGATTAAACCTGCTGAAAAGAAAAAAGATACAAAAATTGTATAGAAGACCGTAAAAAGGTTGAAATTTTTTTATCTGTTATTTTGAAAATATTTTATTGAAAATCATTTAACATTTCATAATTTAGTTTGTCTGAATGGTTTATTAGGAGTTAAAAAGTAATTCAATATTTCTTTTCTCCCAGTTTAATTGGGTTTTCTTTCAAACAGTTAAGTTTAGAAAGTGAAGAAAACCACTTAGGAGATAGAAGTTTTATAAAGTATTTGAAAAGAAAAAAAAATCACATGATTCATGAGGAATCCTAATACTGTCATATTTACCATCAGTGGGACTGATGAAGGTGAAGCACCCTTCACCGTGCTTATTGTTATTTTTAAGGAAAAAAACAACAACAGCAACAAACACAAAAATAATATGACACTTGTGATGTATAAAGAAAGGGATTTAGGGTTATGTACAGCAAACCAGAATTCATTACTGAAGCTGAGTGATAGCATTCAAATGATCTGGCACTTAAATTTTACTTCTGAGTTGAAATTTACAGCAATTGATGACTGGTTCATGGAACATAGGGGCTCTATTACATAAAGAATATTTAGGAATACATTAATAAGGTGTCGTAACTCTAGTTCAGTAGCTTACTCCATTCCCCACATTCTGATGACAATATTCTGGACTCAGAGTCTGGTGAAAGTGCTCTTAGTGCCTCTAGTATTTATACTGTATTTTATTTTATTTTATTTTATTTTATTTTATTTTATTTTATTTTATCACCGAGGTAGCAGGGATACAAAGGAAGTAAACATCAAAATCTACAAATATATATTTGGCTTCATAAAACAATAGGATTGAGAAAAATATCCTTTACACTGAAAAAATTTGGTTACCATGAAGTTAGCCACCCAATCAGATCATAGTCCCTGAGTTGGCTGTTCGTTTCAAATTTTGTAACTATTGTTCTTCCAAAATATTTGTGATACAAAAGGACTCTAAAAGTTTATATATGCTATTGGATGGATCAGAGGGCCCCCAATGGAGGAGCTAGAGAAAGTACCCAAGGAGCTAAAGTGATCTGCAATCCTATAGGTGGAACAACAATATGAATTAACCAGTACCCCCGGAGCTCATGTCTCTAGCTGCATATGAATCAGAAGATGGCTTAGTCACCCATCAGTGGAAAGAGAGGCCCATTGGTCGTGCAAACTTTATCTGCCTCAGTACAGGGGAACAACAGGGCCAAGAAGTGGGAGTGGGTGGGTGGGAGAGTGGGTGGAGCAGGGTGTGGGGGACTTTTGGGATAGCATTGGAAATGTAAATGAAATAAATGCCCAATTAAAAAAAAATCTTATATGTGCACTGATATGCCAATAGTCACCACAGGTAGTCATTTTCGCTATTTTTGCAATGAATAGGGTAGTAGTTCTTCTGAAAGTGGGGGGAGGGGCTAGTTTCATTTGGACTACTGATATAGTATTTTTATCAAGGGTCATGCACTTTCTTCTGTAACTCCTTCTCAGTTAAACTTAGGATGTCATTATCAGGACACAGGAGGTAGGAACACTGGTCAAAGGCCACAAGAAGATTGAGACAATGTGGCCAGGGTCATAGGAAGCATCTTCTTCACTGACACATTCTAAATAGATACCTCGCAACCACATTAGCTGGGATAGGTTACATCAAATTTCAGCCACTCTGGTTTTGTAGGACCGTATAGGGTGGATGTAGTACAGACCATTTTAGAGCAGTTTTAGTCCATAGCTGATTTCTCCATGGTGCCTGACAGTCGAACAGAAATCTTTTAAAACACATATAAACAAGGAGAGAAGGCAAAGATGCAGTACTTAGTGGAAAATCTGTAACTTCTGGGTATGTTTGAAATTTTCACTCCTTGTTCTTAGTATTTCCGAAAGTAGAAGTAGTACTGACACTAGTAGATGATGATTTGCACTCACAAACACACAGAGAGAGAGAGAGAGAGAGAGAGAGAGAGAGAGAGAGAGAGAGAGAGAGAGAGAGAGAGAGAGAGAGAGAGAGAGAGAGAGAACCTTAGAAATAGGCAGTAATTGTATAAGCTTAGACTTATGATTGACAGTAGTACTTATCTACAGTCCAATTCCTTATGATCTGTAACAGGTCAAACAAACAATTCACAGATTTTTTTCCTTATGTTGTTATATTACACAACAATTACTGTAATGCATTCTATTAATTAATTATATAGACTGATCACCATTCACCTCCTGGTCTGCCTTCTACTCCCTCCCCATCTTCCTTTCCTCCCCTGTCTCAAATAGGATGTCACCATCCCCTCATCCCACCCCACCCTACCACACCTCAGCATAAAAGTATTTTTTTTATAATTTAGCATTACTACAATTCATTACATGTACTTAAATTCTCATTGTAAAAGTCTAGTTGGGTGGGGGAAGGGGGGTTGTAGACAGGGAATGGAGAGGAGTTATAGGATATTGAGGAGTCGGAGGATGGACTAGAGGGGAATAAAATCTGGAGTGCAAAAAATAGATAAATAAAAGACAAAAAAGGTAAGCTAACAATTGACTATAAGTTGTTGAAATAGAATAATGACTTTGAGTAATAGCAAAGGAAGATTTTTTCAACCATTCTTTCTTCTATCCAAAATGCTGGGAAAAAAAAACATATATATAAAATGAACAGAGTTATTTTAGCAGAATGAGAAGGATTTTAACGTTTTAACGCTATACTTAAATCACAAGTAAGGAAAATTTTATAACTTGAGCTTCTGACTATACTCCTACTCAGAGCTTTATCACTGGAAGAAAATATCTAACTCCACTGATTAAAGTTCACACCTGAAATTCCTTTTTCAGATCCTATGATTTGGATAAATCTTTTTTTTCTATTTTTATTTAGATATTTTCTTTGTATTCATTTCAAATTTCAAATGCTATCCTGAAAGTTCCCTATACCCTCCGCCGGCCCTGCTCCCCTACCCACCCACTCCTGTTTCTTGGCCCTTGCATTCCCCTGTACTGGGACATATAAAGTTTGCAAGACCTAGGGGCTCTCTTCCCAGTGATGGCTGACTAGGCCATCTTCTGCTACATATGCAGCTAGAGACATGAGCTCCGGGAGTACTGGTTAGTTCATGTCATTGTTCCACCTATGGATTGCAGAACCCTTAAGCTCCTTGGGTGCTTTCTCTAGCTTCTCCATTGGGGGCCCTGTGTTCCAACTTATAGATGACTGTGAATCTCAATAACCCCTTTTCCCCAGTCTGATCATTTTTCATGACATACAAAAGGATGATTACAGAGAGTAGTCATTGGCAAGCAACTCCTGTAAATAAGGGAATAGTGAAAGGTGAAATTTTAGATAACTATAGCAGCATGATATCTGGAGCAGATTTTTTTTATCTGAGCAACTTCTGGATTTTTTTTTTTTAGGTATTTTCCTCAATTACATTTCCAATGCTATCCAAAAAGTCCCCAATACACTCCCCGCCCCAGTCCCCCACCCACCCACCCCCAACCCTTGGCCCTGGCATTCCCCTGTACTGGGGCATATAAAGTTGGCAAGTCCAATGGGCCTCTCTTTCCAGTGATGGCCCACTAGGCCATCTTTTGTTACAAATGCAGCTAGAGTCAAGAGCTCTGGGGTACTGGTTAGTTCATAATAATGTTCCACCTATGGGGTTGCAGTTCCTTTTATCTCCGAGGGTACTTTCTCTAGCTCCTCCATTGGGGGCCCTGTGATCCATCCAATAGCTGACTGTGAGCAACAACTTCTGTGTTTGCTAGGCCCCGGCATTGTCTCACAAGAGACAGCTATATCTGGGTCCTTTCAGCAAAATCTTGCTAGTGTATGCAATGGTGTCAGCGTTTGGAAGCTGATTATGGGATGGATCCCTGGATATGGCAGTCTTTAGATGGTCCATCCTTTCTTCACAGCTCCAAACTTTATCTTTGTAACTCTTTCCATGGGTGTTTTGTTCCCAATTCCAAGAAGGGGCACAGTGTCCACACTTTGGTTTTCGTTCTTCTTGAGTTTCATGCGTTTAACAAACTGTATCTTATATCTTGGGTATTCTAAGTTTTTGGGCTAATATCCACTTATCAGTGAGTATATATTGTGTGAGTTCCTTTGTGAATATGTTACCTCACTCAGGATGATGCCCTCCAGATCCATCCATTTGGCTAGGAATTTCATAAATTCATTCCTTTTAATAGCTGAGTAGTACTCCATTGTGTAAATGTACCACATTTTCTGTATCCATTCCTCTGTTTAGGGGCATCTGGGTTCTTTCCAGCTTCTGGCTATTATAAATAAGGCTGCTATGAACATAGTGGAGCATGTGTCCTTCTTACCGGTTGGAACATCTTCTGGATATATGCCCAGGAGAGGTATTGCTGGATCCTCTGATAGTATTATGTCCAGTTTTCTGAGGAACAGCCAAACTGATTTCCAGAGTGGTTGTACCAGCTTTCAATCCCACCAACAATGAAGGAGTGTTCCTCTTTCTCCACATCCTTGCCAGCATCTGCTGTCACCTGAATTTTTGATCTTAGCCATTCTGACTGGTGTGAGGTGGAATCTCAGGGTTGTTTTGATTTGCATTTCCCTGATGATTAAGGATTTTGAACATTTTTTTCAGGTGCTTCTCTGCCATTCGATATTCCTCAGGTGAGAATTCTTTGTTCAGTTCTGAGCCCCATTTTTTAACGGGGTTATTTGATTTCCTGGAGTCCACCTTCTTGAGTTCCTTATATATATTGGATATTAGTCCCCTATCTGATTTAGGATAGGCAAAGATCCTTTCCCAATCTGTTGGTGGTCTTTTTGTCTTATTGACGGTGTCTTTTGCCTTGCAGAAGCTTTGCAACTTTATGAGGTCCCATTTATCGATTCTCGGTCTTACAGCGCAAGCCTTTGCTGTTCTATTCAGGAATTTTTCCCCTGTACCCATATCTTCAAGGTTTTTCCCTACTTTCTCCTCTATAAGTTTCATTGTCTCTGGTTTTATGTGGAGTTCCTTAATCCACTTAGATTTGACCTTGGTACAAGGAGATAGGAATGGATCAATTCGCATTCTTCTACATGATAACCACCAGTTGTGCCAGCACCATTTGTTGAAAATGCTGTCTTTTTTCCACTGGATGGTTTTTGCTCCCTTGTCAAAGATCAAGTGACCATAGGTATGTGGGTTGATCTCAGGGTCTTCAATTCTGTTCCATTGGTCTACTTGTCTGTCTATATACCAGTACCATGCAGTTTTTAACACAAGTGTTCTGTAGTACAGCTTTAGGTCAGGCATGGTGATTCCACCAGAGGTTCTTTTATCCTTGAGAAGAGTTTTTGCTATCCTAGGTTTTTTGTTGTTCCAGATGAATTTGCAGATTGCCCTTTCTAATTCGTTGAAGAATTGAGTTGGAATTTTGATGGGGATTGCATTGAATCTGTAGAATGCTCTTGGTAAGATAGCCATTTTTACAATGTTGATCCTGCCAATCCATGAGCATGGGAGGTCTTTCCATCTTCTGAGATCTTCTTTAATTTCTTTCTTCAGGGAATTGAAGATCTTGTCATACAGATCTTTCACTTCCTTAGTTAGAGTCACGCCAAGGTATTTTATATTGTTTGTGACTATTGAGAAGGGTGTTGTTTCCCTAATTTCCTTCTCTGCCTGTTTATCATTTGTGTACAGAAAGGCCATTGACATGCTTGAGTTAATTTTATATCCAGCTACTTCACCAAAGCTATTTATCAGGCTTAGGAGTTCTCTGGTGGAATTTTTAGGGTCACTTATGTATACTATCATATCATCTGCAAAAAGCGATATTTCGACTTCTTCTTTTCCGATTTGTATCCCCTTGATCTCCTTTTGTTGTCTAATTGCTCTGGCTAGGACTTCAAGTACAATGTTGAATAGGTAGGGAGAGAGTGGGCAGCCTTGTCTAGTCCCTGATTTTACTGGGATTGCTTCCAGCTTCTTACCATTTACTTTGATGTTGGCTACTGGTTTGCTGTATATTGCTTTTATCATGGTTAGGTATGGGCCTTGAATTCCTGATCTTTCCAAGACTTTTACCATGAATGGGTGTTGGAATTTGTCAAATGCTTTTTCAGCATCTAACGAGATGATCATGTGGTTTTTGTCTTTGAGTTTGTTTATATAATGGATTACATTGATGGATTTTCGTATATTGAACCATCCTTGCATCCCTGGGATGAAACCTACTTGGTCAGGATGGATGATTGTTTTGATGTGTTCTTGAATTCGGTTAGCAAGAACTTTACTGAGGATTTTTGCATCAATAATCATAAGGGAAATTGGTCTGAAGTTCTCTATTTTTGTTGGGTCTTTATGTGGTTTAGGTATCAGAGTAATTGTGGCTTCATAGAATGAGTTGGGTAGAGTACCTTCTGATTCTATTTTGTGGAATAGTTTGAGAAGAACTGGGATTAGTTCTTCTTTGAAGGTTTGATAGAACTCTGCACTAAACCAATCTGGTCCTGGGCTTTTCTTGGTTGGGAGACTATTAATGACTGCTTCTATTTCTTTAGGGGATATACGGCTGTTTAGATCATTAACCTGATCTTGATTTAACTTTGGTACCTGGTATCTGTCTAGAAACTTGTCCATTTCGTCCAGGTTCTCCAGTTTTGTTGAGTATAGCCTTTTGTAGAAGGATCTGATGGTGTTTTGGATTTCTTCAGGGTCTGCTGTTATGTCTCCCTTTTCATTTCTGATTTTGTTAATTAGAATACTTTCCCTATGCCCTCTGGTGAGTCTGGCTAAGGGTTTATCTATCTTGTTGATTTTCTCAAAGAACCAGCTCCTCGATTGGTTGATTCTTTGAATTGTTCTTCTTGTTTCCACTTGGTTGATTTCACCCCTGAGTTTGATTATTTCTTGCCGTCTACTCCTCTTGGGTGAATTTGCTTCCTTTCATTCTAGAGCTTTTAGGTGTGTTGTCAAGCTGCTAATGTGTGCTCTCTCTAGTTTCTTTTTAGAGGCACTCAGAGCTATGAGTTTTCCTCTTAGAAATGCTTTCAATGTGTCCCATAAGTTTGGGTATGTTGTGGCTTCATTTTCATTAAACTCCAGACAGTCCTTAATTTCTTTCTTTATTCCTTCCTTGACCAAGGAATCATTGAGAAGAGTGTTGTTTAGTTTCCACGTGTGTGTTGGCTTTCTATTATTTATTTTGTTATTGAAGATCAGTCTTAGTCCATGGTGATCTTATAGGATGCATGGGACAATTTCAATATTTTTGTATATGTTGAGGCTTGTTTTGTGACCAATTATGTGGTCAATTTTGGAGAAGGTACCGTGAGGTGCTGAGAAGAAGGTATATCCTTTTGTTTTAGGATAAAATGTTCTGTAGATATCTGTCAGATCCATTTGTTTCATAACCTCTGTTAGTTTCACTGTGTCCCTGTTTAGTTTCTGCTTCCATGATCTGTCCATTGGTGAAAGTGGTGTGTTGAAGACTTCCACTATTATTGTGTGAGGTGCAATGTGTGCTTTGAGCTTTACTAAAGTATCTTTAATGAATGAGGCTGCCCTTGTATTTGGAGCATAGATATTCAGAGTTGATAGTTCCTCTTGGAGGATTTTACCTTTGATGAGAATGAAGTGCCCTTCCTTGTCTTTTTTGATGACTTTGGGTTGGAAGTCAATCTTATCAGATATTATAATGGCTACTCCAGATTGTTTCTTCCTACCATTTGCTTGGAAAATTGTTTTCCAGCCTTTCATTCTGAGGTAGTGTCTATCTTTTTATCTGAGATGAGTTTCCTGTAAGCAGCAAAATGTTGGGTCCTGTTTCTGTAGCCAGCCTGTTAGTCTATGTCTTTTAATTGGGGGAGTTGAGTCCATTGATATTAAGAGATATTATGGAGAAGTAATTGTTGCTTCCTTTTATTTTTGTTGTTAGAGTTGGTGTTCTGTTCTTGTGACTGTCTTCTTTTAGGTTTGTTGAGGAATTACCTTCTTGCTTTTTCTAGGACGTGGTTTCCTTCCTTGTATTGGTTTTTTTCTGTTATTATCCTTTGAATTGGCTGGATTCGTGGAAAGATAATGTGTGAATTTGTTTTTGTTGTGGAATACTTTGGTTTCTCCATCTATGGTAATTGAGAGTTTGGCTGGGTATAGTAGCCTGGGCTGGAAATTTTGTTCTTTTAGTTTCTGTATAACATCTGTCCAGGCCCTTCTGGCTTTCATAGTCTCTGGTGAAAAATCCGGTGTAATTCTGATAGGCTTGCCTTTATATGTTACTTGACCTTTTTTCCTTACTGCTTTTAGTAATCTATCTTTATTTAGTGCATTTGTTGTTCTGATTATTATGTGTCGGAAGGAATTTTTTTTCTCGTCCAGTCTATTTGGAGTTCTGTAAGCTTTTTTATGTTCATGAGCATCTCTTTCTTTAGGTTTGGGAAGTTTTCTTCTATAATGTGGTTGAAGATATTTGCTGGTCCTTTGAGTTGAAAATCTTCATTCTCATCTACTCCTATTATCCGTAGGTTTGTGCTTCTCATTTTGTCCTGGATTTCCTGGATGTTTTGAGTTAGGATCCTTTTGGATTTTGTATTTTCTTTGATTGTCGTGCTGATGTTCTCTATGGAGTCTTCTGCACCTGAGATTCTCTCTTCCATCTCTTGTATTCTGTTGCTGATGCTCGCATCTATGGTTCCAGATTTCTTTCCTAGGGTTTCTATCTGGAGCAGATTTTTACAATGTAATTTTTATCTGTTTAAAGTGAAACCTGTGACCTAAATAAACCATTTTGTTTGTTTGCCTTTCTCTTCAGGGGACCTAGAAACTCTAGAAAAACTGAAACAAACAAACAAACATACAAAAAGGAAATCCAGGACCTGTTTTACATATGAAACTTCCTGAGTAGGCAGCAATTGCTGAAATGATAAGGCTAAAATTAGTCATAAACATCAAATTTCTGACAGAATAATTTGAACGGGAAGTCTATACAAAATATTCCTTTTATCAAGTGAAATAAGATAGTTTTCCACTATCTGAACATTGTTTTCTTAAATTGCAACAAAAGAAAGCATCAGGTTTAAGTGTCTAGACCAAGAAGATCTGAGAGATTGTCCTGACATAAAAAGAAAAACAAACAAACAAACAAAAAATAATAAAACAAAACAACTAAGAGACTGGACCACCATTATGAGGCATCTAGGTATCTAGAGGAAAAGGACAATTTTGTCTAATAGTTACCAGTACCACAATACTGGTGGCATCCTCTTCTTTCAAAATGTTCAGAGAACTGCTGCAAGGAACTGAAATTGTTAACTATTAAAGAGTCTTATTTTTGGATTTTTTATTTTGGCATTTTTTTCTTCATTAGGCACTTTACTGCAATGGTTAGCAGATCTCTGTTATTTCCAAAGAGTTTTGAATGCCATCAATTAAGAATACCTCATTTTAAACCAACTTTATTTGTCTTAGTTTTTGCTTGAGATTAAATCTTGAAAACATCTACAGAAGATGAAATAAAGCTTTTCCCAATTAGTAAATTACTTATGTAACTGATATAACTGAAAGCATAGTTCTAATAACACTAACAAATTTAGTCTTTTTTAAGGTACCTGACCATTAATTGTCTTGACATAATTCTCTTTATAAGTTTATACTTTGGGCTTTATAAAATTAGAATTTTACAGCTTTCACATTACTAAGTTTTAAACTTATATTATGATTTGGAGATTGAACATCAAAAATAAAATATTAAACCATGAGTAGGGTCCACACAGTGTGTAGAATATTTATTTTTTGATTTTTTATAGTACACATTTACAGGATATCACAGATTTTTTGTATAAATCAATTTCTTTAAATAGCTGTAACATAAACAAAGATAGCAAAGGCAACATGTTAAACATACATCTTGAAGTCAGTTTGCAATAGCCTGACTAGAACTAAGGAATTTATAACAATTTATCAAACATCTCCATTTATCCAACTTATGATATTCCTTCTCTAAAATTTTGCAAGTTCCTCTTCCACCAAGTCGTTTCCTTTCATCTGCACCTAAGAATGTCTTATTGTCCTTTTGTAGGTGATATTCAAAGATCCTCTCTTGTTCTTACCCTCTCCTTCAGCTCTTTTTGTGTTTGTGGAATATGGAATGGATATCCTATACTTTCTGGCTGAGATCCACTTCTCAGTGAGTATACACTATGCATATTCTTTTGCATCCAGGTGACCTCTGTAAGTATGAAATTTTCTAGTTCCATCTATCTGCCTGAAAAATTCATGATGTCTTTTTTTGTTAAATAACTTAGAGTATTCTATTATGTAAGTTAACCTCATTTTGCGTATGTATTCTTCAGGTGAGGGCACTCTGGTTTGTGGAAATTATGAATGAAAGAACTATTAGTATATTGGAGCAAGTATTATTGTCCTACAGTGCAGCATCTTTTGCGTATATGCTCAGGAGTATTACAGTTAGATCATCAGGTAGAACAATATCCAATTTTTTTAAGAAACCACCAGATTGTTATCCACAGTGGTTGTAGATATGAGTAATCAACCAAGGACATCAAGCACTCTCCTTCAAGGAAATATGAAGGGAATTTAAAGAATGAGTTAGATAAACATAAAATCCTGTAGCATTACAGACAGGACACCATCAGTACTTAGCCTAATTAAACTAAATAATAATTTCTACTGGACAATACACAGGCTGTATTCAGGAACCATGTTAAAAAATACTTGAAAACTGTGGTATTGTGCCTCTTGTATATAAATACTATCCAGATATTCACCAATTTTTTGATGGTGTTACACCAATAGCAAAATTCAATATTTATTAACTGAATAGATGGACATGCTGTTTTTAGGTAAGTCATGCCTCTGTAAATGCAATACTGCTATTTTGCATATTCTTGATGATAGTCACTTCTGGCATGATTTGAAAATACATCACTCCATTTGCTGAAATGTCTTTCTACAGGCTATGATTTCTCCATTTCTTTCTTAATGGCTATTTGTTTGTTTGTTTGTTTGTTTGTTTGTTTGTTTGTTTGTTTTTGTTTGTTTTTGTTTTTTGTCTTTGTGTTACTATGTTTATCAGTGATTAGAAATGGGATAACATGGGGAAAATTGTGGATCAAAAAATATTATGAATATATCAGTTGCAATGTTTTGTCTTTCTAGGGTCATTTCAGCAGAGTAGATGCAGGAAACTATCACCTACATGATAGTTTTCATCCACCAATCTGCTAGCCACTGGAAAATATTTCTATAACAAGCTGTCTCCTTTTATTTATGGGTAACTTTACCTGTTGGAATATATATCATTTTTTTCTTTGTGTTCTTCTAAGCATCAGGGCTTGATCAACTTTGAATGACAAGCAAATTAAAGGATAGTCTCATGTATGTAACGTGAGTTTGAGTGGACAATGTAGCTCAGATGGAAAGTACTGCGTATTTTGGGAACTTTTGTAAATTTCTTTAACATAACAGGATCAAGGAACCAGTTTATTGTATAAAGCTATTTATTGTATATAACAAGAAGGCAGGATTATGGTATATGAAAGGGTATGCATGCTCATATACTCTAAGAATATCTCTGTATTGCAGCATATCCCAACTGCAGGCATCTAATGATTTGAAACCTGTGGCCAATTGTTTCTATGCACACTGTCAACATCCCCATGGAAGTTGCAATACCACCTAGCCTTACATGGCAAAAAGATATATAAATACAGTGCATCAGCTTATTAGGTTATTTTACATTGCCATGGCCATAAAAAACAAGAAACATACTTGTATAATTTAATAATCTCACATAGGATTTCTATTGACTTCTTGTTGTTTTTGTGGTAAGATAAACATGAGTGTTCATACATACATATGTTAACATGGCTTTTAAGGGTTTAAGACCTTGACAGCTGTCATCCTATACTCCCTTTATTAATTCTATAATTTTTAGTTTCTGATTTAAATGCAATATATTATTTTGGGTATACCAGTTGTGAATTAAACCATAAACAAACTTTTAATTCTACCTCTTTGAGAGGCTATCAGTCTTCTATGAGCCACCAGCTCTTACCAGAACTGAATTACTGATGGGAATATTGTTCAGGTCATAAAACTCAACAAGTATACAGCACCACCAGTTAAGAAAACAAATAAGATGTATTCTTTCTAAGTGTATAGTTCTGGAAAAGTCTCTAAATATATTAACTGTGTTTTGTTTGTTTGGTTTGTACTGTTTTGATTTGTTTTGCTTTGTTTTGCTTTTTTTTTTTTTGTTTTTCTGAATTTTTAGTTCTGGCTGTTTCTGATAAATATAAATATATCAACCCAAGCTATAGGTGATGTGTTGAAAAATCTCATCCTAGGAAAAAAATACAGAACACAGAATGTAGCTACTGGCTCATTAATAAAAATGTTTCCATTGCTTTAATCTTGTGTAGACTTCTCTTGTAGACACCTAAATACACCTCCAAATCCTATAAAACTATATTTCACTAGCCCTATGCTTGACAGATTTTTATATTTATATGATTTAACTAGGGATTGTACCTAGATCTTCGTATTCCCAATGGCTAATATATGAACTGAGCCCTCCCTATAGCCTAATTTTATTTTCCTTACATTTTATTAATATATGTATGAAGTCTTAAATTTCTATTCTTATCAGTTGTTTGACTAGTTTCGTTATCAAAGCCATCATATTAAATTGTCTGGAAAAATAATTTAACATGCATGGCTATTATAAATAGTTTGCATTAATTATTAAAATATTTTATTTACTAACAAGGGAATTAATCCTGAAAGTTCATGATGAGAACCTAAAAAACAACCACATGAACTTGGAAGGGGACACACTCCTGGCAATTCTTGAGGTCAGATTTCACCATCAGGCATAATCTACATCTACTTTTTCTGACTGGAAGATTGTGAGTAGTTGTCATGTGGCTCCTCAAAGATATTGATCATTTATTTTGTACAGTAAAGGCATAACACAGATAGCATGATTCATTAGTTGGTATGATGTTGAGAACTAATTATAAAATATGATGGCATTAGAGAAATATAAAAATAATTAAATAATTATTTTACAAGTAGTTTGGGAAAAGTTTCCACTATAATTTTCACAGCCATATACACTCTTCAAATGTACAATAATCACTCCCCACCTCTGGAGATTTTGAACTCTAAAGACCTTTCTAGATATAAGCTAAGGGGGATGCTTAAATTACAAAAGTAGGGTGATTAATAGGGTAGAAGAAGAGGCCAGATACATCAATTCAGACATTATAGGAATCAGTTCAGACATTGAAGTAGAGGATAATTGAAGAATTGAAGAGGATATAAGAGGAATGATTCTGGGAGAATTAGTGAAGTTTTTGCACACAAACCATGTTAGTGCCTGACATGCAATATGATGTGTCCAACATTAATATATGTGTCAAAGACCAACTATGACACTGCAGGGAAAACTGCAGAAGTCTGCAAGTCACAATGGCATGAGTTAGTGGTAAGAGCAGCTGCAGGATGCTGGTCCAGATAATGACAGAAATTGCTGCCTATGGTAGGCAGTGATAAGACAGGGTATGGAGGTCCAAACACACAAACAAACAAACAGAATGGTTGAAACAACTGCCAAGTTTCAGCAATTTGGTTTTTCTCTCAACAGCTATTTAGATCAATTAAGACAAAAGTGCTTTACTAAAAAGAAAATTATCTCACATCCACAACTTACACATGCCCTAGAGACAGTCACTAGCAAAAGATAATCTTCAAACACAGATTAAAATCTATATTTGTGACCTTAAACCAGTAATTATTTAGTCATTGATTAACAAAGTTTGAATAGTTCAAGTCTATAGTAGCACGTTAAAGCCTGTGCTTGGTTGACAACCATCTGTATTTACTCAGGAGCAGTTTGCATATCTTCCATCTTATTTTTGAAGTTCAGATCACCTAAGGTGGCTAATCATTTGTTCTCTGTTCTTATACTCATAAAAAAATATTTTTTATGAGCTGAGTGTTTCCTGGAGCCCATAGAAAACCTGCTACCTTATCCCTAGGTCACAAGATCAGTGAACTCAGGCCCAACTTAGAGTGCATGCTTTTTTTTTTTTTTTTGACCAATAACTTGCCCCAAGTCTATCCTTCTTTCCTCTCAAATTACGAGCTTGTAATTCGAGCTTGTAATTCATGTTGAATCCTCACTGCATGCATTTTTGTAACTCAAGCAGTTTTTCCCATTCTATCAGGGATGGTCACACTTTTTTAAATTCTAACATAATTTTTTTCCAATTTTTATTAGGTATTAACTTCATTTACATTTTTCAAATGCTATCCCTAAAGTCCCCTATACACCCTCCCTGCTACCCTACTCAACCACACCCACTTCTTCGCCCTGGTGTTTCCCCTGTACAGGGACATATAAATTGTGCAATACCAATATCTGACTGTGAGCATCCACTTCTGTGTTTCATAGGCACTGGCATAGCCTCACAAGAGACAGCTATATCAGGGTGCTTTCACCAATATCTTGCTGGCTTACGCAATAATGTCTGCATTTGGTGGCTGATTATGGGATGGATCCCCAGGTGGGGTAGTCTCTGGATGGTCCATCCTTTAGTCTCAGATCCAAACTTTGTCCATCATTCTAAGCCTGTTTATCCTTTGTCTAGAGAAAGGCCATTGACTTGTTTGAGTTTATTTTATATCCAGCTACTTCACCGAAGCTGTTATCAGGTTCAGGAGTTCTCTGGTGGAATTTTTAGAGTCATCTTATATATATGATCATATCATCTGCAAAAAGTGATATTTTGACTTCTTCCTTTCCAATTTGTATCCCCTTGATCTTCTTTTGTTGTCAAATTGCTCTGGCTAGGACTTCAAATACTATGTTGAATAGGTAGGGAGAAAGTGGGCAGCCTTGTCTAGTCCCAGATTTTAGTGGGAATGCTTCCAACTGCTCACCATTTACTTTGATGTTGAGTACTGGTTTGCTGTAGATTGCTTTTATCATGTTTAGGTATGGGACTTGAATTCCTGATCATTCCAAGACTTTTATCATGAATGGGTGTTGGATTTTGTCAAATGCTTTCTCCGTGTCTAACGAGATGATCATGTGGTTTTTGTCTTTGAGTTTGATTATACAGTGGATTACGTTGATAGATTTCCGTATATTAAACAATCCCTGCATCCCTGGAATGAAACATACATGGTCATGATGGATAATCATTTTGATGTGTTCTTGGATTTGGTTTGCAAGATTTTATTGAGTATTTTTGCATTGATATTCATAATGGAAATTGGTCTGAAGTTCTCTATCTTTGTTGGGTCTTTCTGTGTTTTAGGTATCAGAGTAATTGTGGCTTCATAGAATGAATTGGGTAGAGTTCCTTCTATTTCTATTTTGTGGAATAGTTTGAGAAGAACTGGAATTAGATATTTGAAGGTCTGATAGAATTCTGCACTACACCCATCTGGCCCTAGGCTCTTTTTGGTTGGGAGTCTATCAATGACTGCTTCTATTTCTTTGGGGGATATAAGATTGTTTCGATCATTAACCTGATCCTGCTTTAACATTGGTATCTGTTATCTGTCTAGAAATTTCTCCATTTCATCCAGGTTTTCCAGATTTGTTGAGTAAAACCTTTTGTAGAAGGATCTGATTGTGTTTTGGGTTTCCTCAGGACAGTTGTCATGTCTCCCGTTTCATTTCTGATTTTGTTAATTAGGATGCTGTCCCTGTGCCCTCTAGTGAGTCTGGCTAAGGGTTTCTCTATCTTGTAGATTTTCTCAAAGAACCAGCTCCTCATTTGGTTGATTCTTTGAGAAAAATCAAATAAACAAAGGTAAAATGATATCAAAGGAATGAAGTAACAATAATGGAGGCTGGTGGCTAGTCTAGCAGTTCAGACAGGAGTGTGTGCACAAGAATTTAAAAATGTCAAGTAACCAGGGACATTGGGACACAGTTGAAGTGTTAGTGATTTGGGGATTTCTGATTTCTGATATAAACTGTGAATTAGGTGAAGTTTGGGGATATGTTAGTGATCTGGCTAAGCATTTTTAAGTTATTAAAAAAATTAGTTCTGAGCTGCCTGAGCTACCTGTATTTTATGCAGAGAGCATCTGTGTCAGGCTTTTATGAGTAGTTACTTTTTGGAGAGTTTTTTAAAAAATTATCTTTAATCTGTTTTTTTGTTTGTTTATTTAGGTGTCTTATTTCTTCTTCTTCTTCTTCTTCTTCTTCTTCTTCTTCTTCTTCTTCTTCTTCTTCTTTTTTTTTTTTTTTTTTTTTTTTTTTTTTTTACAGTTCAGTCATTATCCCCTTCTTGGTTCATCCTCTGACAGTTCTGGACCCCATTCCAACTCCTGTGTCTCCAAGAAGATATCCCTCCATATCCTACCAGGACTCGCCACTCCCTGGAGCCTCAATATTTGATGCCTCTTCACTCACTAAGGCCAGACCAGACAGTTCCCTATCTCAAAAAGAGACACCTTAGATAAAATGCCCAACACTGGGGAGAGGAAACTTGTAGAGTCCACTTCCAGTAGAAAGATAATGCCTCAAGTGGAGGGATGGGGTTGCCATTCCACAGTCAAAAACTCTGACCCAGAATTATTCCTATCTAAAAGAACTGCAGGGGGAAAATGGATAAAAGACTGAGAGAAAGGAAGTCCAGTGACTGGCACAATTTGGGATACATCTCAAGGGGCTCCAAGACCTGACACTATTACTAATGTTGTTGTGTGCTTACAGACAGGAACAGTCCTCTGAGAGGCACAACAAGCAGCTGACCAAGACAGAAGCAGAAACTTTCACTCATCCAATGGATAGAAGCTGGGGACCCCTGTGGTTGAATTAGTGAAAGGCTGGAAGGATTTGTGGAGGAAGGTGATTTCACTGAAAAAACTGCAATCTCAACTAACCTGGACCCCTGCAATCTCTCAGATGCTGAACCACCATCCAAGCAGCATGCACTAGCAGGTATGAGGTCCCTGACACATATAAAGTAGGGACCATGCCCTTATATCTGGTGTTCCGTATTGTAGAGAAAAAAATTCATGTGCTCATATCTAAAGGTAAGCATATTACTTAATGAGCCATATATCCAGCCTATATATTTTGATATTATACCAAAAAGTATCAAGTGTATATAATTCAACATTCATACTTATAAACACTTTGTAGAACCCTACAATTTCTCACAACTCCAGCTATAAAGCTGACCTAAGAATTCCTTCTCAAATTTAAATATTATTTTTCTGAATACTGGATTTAAATTTTGAAAAAATGGGAAAAATCTGTGTTGTTCTTCTGTAAGTTCTACACATATAGTGGAACAATATAAACACAGGGAGCACATATTCAGTGTCACACACATAAAGCAAGCTTCAGCCAAGGATTCCACATAGACATACAGTAATTCTACTTTCCAGAGCGTGACAAATGTATGTTAAGGGGAAGTGATTTGTATGAACAGGTTCCTTTATACGCAGATTTATCTGAATCATTACATTGTGTTTTTCATACGTCTTACTCAAGAATTACAGTATTTTGGAAGTAGGTATTTCATATCATAGATATTATGCAGCTTACTACCTACAAATAAAGCATGTTAATAGTAGTAATTATATCACTTAAACTCTCCATTATCTTCCATTACTTTCTAATCCACATAAATGTAATTCTCTGAACAGCCACACTCTCAAGTCTCTTATTTCCTTCCCTTCATCTTTGTACTTTTTCTTCACCCATATAGATTAATATAATAAAAATAATAATAAGTAAGTATATTAATATAGTAATATATAAAATAGTATATATAAATATAATACTATGTAGTACTATAAAGTAACAAATACTAAATATAGTAATAAATACAGTAAAATAATACCTCCATTTCACTCTATTATTTACCTAAATTATCCAGCGAATAAGAGGTTAATGTAGAGAACATTGGCTGCACATTATTACTGCAACATTCCTTAAAACAAATAAGTAATACTGAACAGACATTTGGCCATGTGTGTATTTCCTACTATATCACAGTGGGCACATACTCTGCATGAACTTGCCAATTCTCAAACCTGCTAATGTTAATTCTGGATATTGAAATTTTCTCTAAACAACCAACAGTTTTCAGGGCATTTCTTAATTAAAAAGGAAGGCTGCAATTTTTCAAGCAGGCCAAACTCTGTAAAAGAAAACAGCCTGTGATTATTTTATTTTAAGTGAATTTCATTTATTATTGTCTTTCAAATGAATAATTCATGATTTTAATAAGTATTTTAACTTCAGGTTTTATTTTTTGGAGGGGCAATTGATTTGGACATTATAGATTATTTAAAATGTTATTTGCTACACCTTTTTAAAAAAATTCTGCAACTCCACTTAAAATATCTCTGCCTAAATATGAGGAGAAAGGAGGTTTTAGTAATCATGAGGAAACATTTTGCTTAATATGATAGTAATGTGTATGGATTCTTTCATTTCATAGTTTTCTATTGTGAAACATTTAGAAAAATATGTACAAAGCTGAAATGCAAATTACCTGCAGTCTGTTTCTGCACTTATACACTTGTCACATTTACATTTCTCTTTTTCCTAAATGCTACAGGCATTATCTGGAGAATTTGATGTTTTTAATAGCACTAGTTCCATTTATATATTTTCTTGTGTATGTGTTCTTGCTTTAAAATTTTGGTCTCTTATATAATCGTATATTTTAAAAAGTTGTTTTAAATAACAGGCACATTACTTACATCCATCTTGGCTGATGTCACATTAGGATAAATAAGATCATATGCTTTGCATCCCACTTTACTAAGGTTAAAGAATCCTTGCCATATCTTTCACCACCGTTATTAAGATTATCATATGGTATAAGCCAACTAGGCAAAACTGTCTGTCTTAGAGTCTGCAGAAGTAGAAAGAGGTCGCCAGAAGACCACCAGAACTTTTTTGGTGCATTTCTCTTTACTAAGTCACATCACATTGTGATCAATGAAGTATGTAGGAGAACCAATGCCAAAGTGTTGTCAATGAAAACCAACATCTGAAAAGCTCAACAAAGATGAGCAAAGAGTGGCAAGGTGAACCAATGACACAGCATAATTCACTGTCTATTATTTTATACTTATAAGCTTTCCAAATCTCACATGTACTCTCAAGTGTCTATCAAAACATCAAATGCTCTTTATTCAGGCAGCATACAGAAAAGGTACTAAATACTTTTTTATAATTATATCTTTTTATTATATATTTTCTTTATTTACATTTCAAATGTTATCCCTTTCCTAGTCTCCCCTCTAAAAACCACATCCCCTGCCCCTCCCCCCTTCCCCTCCTCACCAACCTACCCATTCCTAATTCCTGGCCCTGACATACCCCTATACTGGGGCAGATAACCTTCACAGGACCAAGGGCCTCTCTTTGTGTTGATAACCTGTTAGGCTATCCTCTGCTATATATGCAGTTAGAGCCATGAGTCCCACCACGTGTTTCCTTTGATTGGTTGTTTAGTCCCAGGGAGCTCTGGAGGTACTGGTTAGTTCATGTTGTTCCTCCTAGGGGGGCTGCAAACCCCTTCAGCTCTTTGGGTCCTTTCTCTAGCTCCTTCATTGAGGATCCTGTGCTCCATCCAATGGTGGTCTGTGAGCATCCACTTCTGTATTTGTCAGGCACTGGCAGAGCCTCTCAGGAGACAGCCATATCTGGCTCCTGTCAGCAAGCACTTGTTGGCATCCACAATAGTGCCTGGGTTAGGTGGTTGTTTATGGGATAGATCCCCAGGTGGGGCAGTCTCTGGATGTTCAGTCCTTAAGTCTCTGCTTTGAACTTTGTCTCTGTAACTCCTTCCATGGGTATTTTCCCCCCTTCTAAGAAGGATCAAAATCTCCACAGTTTGGTATTCCTTCTTCTTGAGTTTCATTTGTTTTTCAAATTGTACCTTATTTTTTATATAATATAAAAATGATAAGATTAGACAGGTCTTCTTAGCTTAAAGGAATCTGTCTCAAAGATATATGTTTAATGATTTGTCTATGGCTATCATCAAGCTTCTACAGATTTTTTAAGATTTTATTTTATTTTAATGTATATATTACACTCCATATTCAATTCCCTGACCCATCCACCCTCTCACCGTTCCACATCCCACACCTCCTTCCCTTCCCTCCTCACACTGTCACTACATGGATGAACTCGACCTGACCCTACCTGACCTCAAAACTCCCTGGGGCCTCCAGTCTCTTGAGGGTTAGGGGCATCATTTCTGAATGAACATAGACCAGGAAGTCCTCTACTGTATTGTGTTGAGGGCCTCATATCAGCTGGTGTATGGTGCTGTTTGGTGGCCCAGTGTTTGAGAGATTGGGGAGGTCCAGATTAATTGAGACTGCTGGTCCTCCTACAGGATCATCCTTCTCCTCAGCTTCTTTCAGCTTTCCGTAATTCAACAATAGGGGTCAGCTGCTTCTGTCCATTGGTTGGGAGCAAATATCTGCATCTGACTCTTACAGCTGCTTGTTGGATCTTTCATAGGGCAGTCATGTTAGGTCTGTTTTTGTTAGATCTCCATAGTCTCAGTAAAAGTGTCAGGCGTTGGGACCTCGGCTTGACTTGGATCCCAATTTGGGCCTGTTGCTGGACCTTATTTTCCTCAGGGCGCTCTCCATTTCCATCACTGTAATTCTTTCAGACAGAAACCATTATGGGTCAGAAGTGTGACTGTGGGATGGCAACCCTATCCCTCACTTCATGTTCTCCTATCTTTCTGCTTGAGGTGAGGTCTATAAGTTCCCTCTCCCTACTGTAGGGCATTACATCTAAAGTCCTTCCCTTTGAGTCATGGGAGTCTCTCACCTCGCAGGTCTCTAGTTCATTCTGAGGGATTCCCCACAACCTCCTATTTCTTGTGGTTGCCTGTTTACATTCTTTCTGCCGGCCCTAAGGGCTTCAGTCCTTTTCCCTCACCCAATACCAGATCAGTTTACCTCCCCAATCCACCTCCACTCCCTCCATCCTGTACACTTTCCCTTCCAGTACACTTTCCTTCCCACCCTCTCTCCTTGTGATTGCATTCTTCTCTCTCCAGTAAGACTGAGGCATCCTGTCTTGGGCACTTCAGCTTGTTGACATGACTTCTGTGTATCTTCGGTATTCTGTACTGTTTTGTTTGTTTGTTTGTTTGCTTCATTTTTTGCTAATATCCACTTATTAAATAAATACCAACATATTTTATAGATGAGAGGTCTTTGATAAATAAGTCTACAAATTCCTAGGTATATTCAATCTAGCCTAAACTAACTTTAATTTATATATCGAACCTTATTGTATTTATTACTATATTTATGATTAAAAGTTTCTTTTGATGTAAAGGTATCAATGTTTTATATTTTTTTTAATTTAATTTTGCTTTTTGTCTGCCTCCAAGTCGCCCATTCCCACATTGCTTCTTACCCTCCTCCTCCTTCTCCTATGAGCAGCTAAGCTCCTCAACTGGGGTATCTCCTGCAACCATGGCACTTCAAATCTCTCCAAGGATAGGTTCTTCTTCTCCCATAGAGGCCAGGCAAGAAAGCCCAGCTAGTAACACATAACTCACATACAAACAACTGCTTTTGGGATAAACCCTGTTCCAGTTGTCCAGGACCCACATGAATGCTAATTAATTGAGACTGCTGGTCCTCCTACAGGATCATCCTTCTCCTCATCTTCTTACTACCATCAGTTGCAGATTTCCTTCCATTGTCATGACCACCTCGTCATCTTTACTGTCCTTCTGCTTTTCCTATTCCACGAAAGTAACTATGCCTAGGCATTATATATATATATATATATATATATATATATATATATATATATATATATATATATATTTCTTAATTCTAGACACTGTAGAAGATTGAAAGACGTGCCAATCTGTGAGACTGAGCTATTAGGAATCGATTAAATACTATGAACAGAGCAATAATCATAGATACTTTCCAAGGGTATTGTGTCTGTCTACCCACAGGTTTCTGGCCTTAATAGCAATAAGAGTTAAGTGTTTTGGAGTGGACCTTATAGCCGAATAGAAAACTATTGAGTACATCCATGAAATTCATGTAATAATTGTATCAATTGGCTTTTTTTAGCAGGACAGTCACTTTAATCACCGGGATTCAAAACATAGTGTGATTGATTTCTTTCCTCCTCTGGTGGCATAGAACTGCTTCCACTGCCATGAAAGATATTCATTAGGGATCAAGCTTACAGGTAAATTCTATATTGATTTCCCACTGTTCTATAACTTATGAATGTATTGTGTTCAGCTAAAGGGCTGTACTTCCATATTCGGCAGTGTAACCAAGATCCTTAACAATAGCATTGCAATGAATAGGATCTCCCTAGAAAACAAGCCAATACAAAGAGGTAACACATTTCTGGTATTAGATTTTATATTTGTCAGCTTGTAGTGTCCAGTAAAGAAATGGTTATTCTGTTATCACTTAACCCTTTTGTTTAAATATTGGTATGTGTATATACATATTAAGGACACTTTTAGAGTAGTCACTTTCCATATGAATTATTCAAAATGCCTCCAGTAATATTTATCCTTAATTATGTTCCCTCCTTTTTCCTCCTCTTCTATTGCCCTCACTGTTTAATCCTCAATGTATTATAATTTTCTTTTAGCCCTTTATACCACTCACTGTTTTATAAAGCATTATCTTTCTTTAAATGCATTTCCATACTCCTTTACTAGTTTCCTAATCTATATAGTTATTCCAAATACAACACACATATCTGAAAAAATAGTATCACATTTACCTCTGAATCACGTTCTTCTGTGACAAAATTTCAATAAATTTAAGGGAATAATCTTTGAGGTGTTTTGAGGTGCACAAAAATCTGTAATCTATGTCCTCATCCTCCCAAGTACCTGAGATTATAGTCCTTCTGCATTATCAGGGGCACTGATATTCTAGCTTTCAAAATTGTATGAAATCATCACGGAATAATGAATAGTGAGATCTTAAGAAACTTTAAAGTTAAGGAATAACAGGAAAAATCATAGAACCCCTTCTCTTGCTAAGGCATGTAGCCAAGAGATAAACAAACTTGCTAAGTGTATATGATGTCATAGTTAAATACCTGGAAGCAAGAACTAAAAATTAAAACTCCTGCAAGTGTTATGAATGTTCTAATAATTTTTGTTTTACACACATTCATTCACAAACAGGTAAATGCAATGTGTTTATTTAATGATTGTCATAGAATACATAGGCTAGCTTTACCTTTAAAATAATAAACAAATTTGTAACAAAACTGTCCAGTGATTCCCAATTCTTTTAGTTATTACTAAGCAAAACATAAAATTCGGTCTGGGCATCCAAATCTAAACTCGAAAACCTACATGTGTGTGAAAATATAGTTCAGTGGTAGACCATTTGCTTATCTTAAAGTAAGCCATCTTTCTATCTGTAACAGACTGCAGGAGTTCATGTTTCTTTTTCTTTATATGCTTCAATTCGTATTCAATACTATTATGCAAAATGCACAACTGTTATAGGATCTAACCATGAAACAGTATTTGTTAAAAGGTGAGGTATGTGCTAACTTCGTTGTATATTTTAAGAAATTTTAAAGTCTTAAATAGACATTAAAATACCAAAGTAAGCTATATTAGAAAATACAGTATTATACTTTGTGCATAATAATTTTTACCATCGATGATTTCATTGTTTCTGCATAAACTACTTCACAAAGGGGTGATGCGTGGGGTAATCAGAAAGAAAACTTTGGTCCCTGTGGTTTTGCCATTTTTCCTCTGCAGCTTCATGCTGTCTGATGGAGACATTACTTATGTTCCCTTCGTTTTTACAAATCATTTAAATTATATGCTTCCTAGAGAATACCGACTGTTGAAAACCCACTTTCAAACTGCTTCGTTCGCACACCCACCCCCCTCCTTCCACTGCTGCCGCCGCGATCGCAGTCGCCGCTTTACTCTCTGCTCCGCAAGACCAGCCACAGCAGGAAATGCGTCACAAACCTGCGCAGTGGATGGGACGAGCCTGCAGAGGAAAGACAGGCTGATAACGCAGCTTAGGGAACAGCTGGGGTGAGGCAGGAGAGTGGGTGGGTCCGTGGGAGGGTGACTTCATAGATGCAGAGGGGACTGAGTTACAGGGGGAAAGGGAGGTTTAAGGAGAGGAAACCGGGAAGGGGGATAACATTTGAAATGTAAATAAACCAATAAAAACTTAAAAAAAAAAAAAAAAAAAAAAAAAAAAAGAAGAAGAAGACGTCCCTGGGACCAAAGATTCTCTTCTTTGAGGATTTCTCCGAGCCACAAACAGAGATGCACTGTCAGGCTGAGTTAACTTCCTGTTGTCCCAGGAGCACAATGTGGTTCTGGATTCATCCTCAGTTTCAAGTTTTGATAAAATCCGAAATCGATTAGCTAATGAATTCGCAATCATGCAGGTTTTTCGGATTCTCGGCTTTTTCTACTGAGCTGCTTCTCTGTAGCTGTAGCTTTATAAATGAGTCCTAAGTATTTGCTTTTATAAAGAAAAGGAAAATACTCCAGCTTTAGCGTTAAATCAGGTCGGCGGGGGCGGGAGGTGGCTCAATCTGCTGTTTATTTTTTAAGTTAAAATATTTGCATTGAATTTTCAGGAGATTTGAAGTCTTAAAAATAAAACTTTTAGTGTGATTTTACAGTGTGAATGTCTTACAGACGTTTTGCTTTTCGTTCTAACATGCAGTAATTTTCTACCAATATAATCTCTAAACAGGAATGATACACGCATCCATGTATGTATGTATGTATAAATATGTGTGTGTGTGTGTGTGTGTGTGTGTGTGTGTATGTATATGCTTATATATGATATTTGCTTCAGTGACACAATACATTTTCAGGTGTCATGCCACATAATGCATCTTCAAGTGTTTATACCACAGAAAATTGTTAAGCACTAAGAGAGACTGGCTGAAGTAGGATCAAAGTAATAAGACTTCATCTGGAAAATGGTACAGGAGAAGAAACACACTCAGTTGTGCATGGTGGTGATTTCTCCCTTAAAAATGATTCTAGTTTAAATACACTTTTGTGTAAAAGAGTACAGATATTCTGAAATAAGGTTCTAGATCATAAATGAAATTTCATTAAAGAAAGACAATTCTCAGATGATGAAGTTTTGTTTTCTTTTTATTGAAAATAGATTAATCATTCAATATATTCTAATTACAGTTTACACTCCCTCTACCACTCACTGTTTCTCCCCATCGCTCCTCCCCTCTGCATAAACTCCCTTTCAGTCTCTTGTTAGAAAAGGAAAGGGTTCTCAGAGATAATAACAAAATGTGACAAATTTTGGAAACAATGTCTCCATAGCAAAATGGAACCTAGAGGTCAAAATTCTTTGGAGAGTCTTTCCTAGAAACTGCAAACTGTGTTTGGCTTAGTTGGAGGGTAATGAGGGTGCTCAGAAAAGGAAAGTATCACACTGAGCTTAAATAAGTGGCTAGATTTGAGAATCAATAGTACTAGGGACCAGGGAAAACAACTATGTCCCAGTCCTCATAACTTACGTCCTCATAATTATGTTAAGCATCTTAACATAGGCTGACAGCAATGTCACCCTATTTGTATGCCATGACTTTTCTTCATATTTTTTATGAATTATAACACTGCTTCTGAACAAGATTTAGAATTTCCTACCATATGTGTGTGAATGTTTTTCAGTAAGTTGATTTAGATATTGCTGTCTGTCTTGTATGTTATTTCTTTATGCTATCAAGAATAGAGTCCTAAGCCGGCTGTGATGGTGCACACCTTTAATCCCAGCACTTGGGAGGCAGAGGCAGTTGGATTTCTGGGTACAAGGCCAGTCTGTTCTACAAAGTGAGTTCCAGGACAGCCAGGGCTATACAGAAAAACCCTGTCTCAAAAACAAAAACAAAAAAACAAAAACAAAAACAAAAAATAAACAAAGAATAGAGTCCTAGAGCCAAGACTTGTATGATATGGTTCATATGACACGTTTCCATTGTTTTGTGTCACTGTCATATGATGATAAAATTTTCTTAACATATCCAAGTCGAAATATTACATTTCTCTACCCTTTTGTATTCTTTTCATATATGGATATCCTTCTATAGTCTCCAGCAACATCTGTTTGTATTAGGGCATTCAATCCTCTTCTCTTGAGCGTGAATGTTAAAATTGGTATCTAAAATAGGTGTTTAAAATTTGACTTGTCACTAGACCAATGACTCGGCAGTTAAGACCAATGACTCTAACTGCTTTTATAGAGGAACCAGGTTCAATTTTCTGCACCCACATTTCAACTCACAAGCATCTGTCTTTAGTCTCAGGAGATGTGAGACACTCTTTTCTGGCCTCCATATGCACTGGAGACACACTGCACAGACACATATAAAGGGTAATGCCAATACAGGAATACATAATAAATTAAAAATCTAAAAAAATAAAGCCTTTCACTGCACATGGCCTATTATTAAGGGAAAATGAGTCTACTTGGAAAATATTGCCACAAAATAATGATTTTAGAATTTTTATCATTCTACAAATTCTGATCATTCTCTGTACAGTAGAATAAAATCAAAGATGGTATCTTCTGTCTTAGCATTCTGTGCACCTGGAAAGGTGGTGAGGTGGAAATTTCAGAACTAAAAAACAACACCAACAACAAGAACAAAAATAGCTTTAGCTTTTTATTGAACATGTTAATGTTTAAAAGGATAAGATAAAAAGACCAAAGCCCAGGTCATCACCAGACTCCTCAAATTCTTTTTACATTCTTTCCTCTTTCTTCTAGTCAGCTGGGGTATCACTGCTGGAGGGGGTTGGACCACCTACTCATGCATTTCCCTGTGCTGTGGAAAGATCACACCTCTACATCACACTTCTAGATGGGGCTCCAAATGTTTACAATGAGTAGAGATAATACAAACAAACCAGGCCAGTAAGTCTTAATATTGAAATCAGATATTTTAATGAGACTATAAAGCAATTCTCTTATTGCTCATCACATCATAGTGCAGTATACAAGCAAAATAGATGAAGGCTATATACTTCAGGCTACTGATGCAATGGTAATCACTGGATAAAATGATTGTCTCATGACAAAACAACTTTATTTCCACTCTAATCACTGAGCACCTGTGTGGCTTCATAAGAAAGGTGTTAGGAGCTTCTCCAGCTTCCTCTTCATAGCTCTTCTCTAGGGTGTCCCTATATCATTCTCCCCTGGGTAAGGGCTCCATAAAAAATAGCCCCCTACTTAGCTGTATACTGCAAATGGCCCATCTCCTTTCTCTGCTCTATAGTAATCTCACTCCATTCAATCTCTCCTTCCTTTGAGCTGGTCACATCATGGGCTGATACTGTATATTCTAAAGATAAACTGGCCTAAAATATGGGACAGCTGCCCAGCCATGGCCCTTGCTCACTCACTAGTATTGCCTTCCCTGTAGTATTCCAACTAATACTTTCTGCTTGGGTTGATTATCCTGAATGTCACATTTCTTGATTGTAATTTCTTCCAGTTTCTTGATTGTTAATAATCGTTGCTGTTTTTATTGTTAACAATGTAATGCCCCCCCATCTGCTTTGAAAATTAAGGATAGCTGAACTCTATAACTCTCTCTCTCTTTGGATTTGTTAGTATCCCTTGTGATGTTCCCTATTTTCTGAGAGTATAATTCTGCTATGTAGGGGTAGAACAATTGTGCAAGGGCATATGTTTGGTATGGGTGGAACTGGGTTGATCTTTTGTTCCCCCGTGCATCATTTTCAATCCTTTGTGAATACTGTCTGCTTAACTGATATTTCTCTCCTGTGTCAGGAGTCTAGGGAATCCACTGAATACTCCAGTTTCTCTCATTCTTTATCTCTTTCCCAGCTTTTTTTTTATTCTACTAAATATCATAGCAAAGATCAACAGGAATACACTGTATTTTTCCTTCATCTTTGTAGCCAAAATTCTATAGAAGTTTTTTTACTAATGGGCAAAACTGTATTTTAAGAATGCACTAGAGAATATGTCAGTCCTCTGTAGCTTTGGAATTGGCAGGAGCCTGATATAGCTGTCTCCTGAGAGTCTTTGTCAGAGCCTGACAAATACAGAAGCAGATGCTCACAGCCAAATATTGGATTGAGTACAAGGTCCTCAATGGGGTCCCCAGTAGAGGAGTAAGAGAAAGAACTTAAAAAGCTAAAGGGGTTTGCAACCCCATAGGAAGAACAGCAATATCAACCAATGAGACCCTCCTCCCCCAAAGCTCCCAGGGACTAAACCACCAACCAAGGAGTACACAATGAGGGACACATGGCTTCATCTGCATATGTAGCTTGGTCATGTGAAGGCTGGAGAGTGCATGGGGGTGGGCGGGTGGGTAGGGGAACACTCTCATAGAAGCAGGTAAGGGGGAATGGAATAGGGGGTTCTAGGGAGATTAGAAAAGGGAATTACATTTGAAATGTAAATAAAGAAAATATCTAATAAAAAATTTTAATGTCATTAAATTTCCTCAGAGAAAGAGAATGTGATTAAAAAGGATGAGTAACTAAAATAATGCAAATTAAAGCTATGAAAGACAAAGAAAAGATTACTGATGGTATTATTGTAATTAATTGTAAATAAATTGACAATTCACAAAGAGAATATGTGGATTTTTTATGACAACAAGTTGGGTGCCATATTTTTTGGTGTGGTTCCTTTTGTCATCACCTAAATGCATGTCTACATTTAAAAAAAAAAAACTACTAAATTATTGACAAATTTGGATTTCAGAGACTTAGAATGTTGAATGGGGGAAGGGAAAAAGAAGCTAAAAGAAGATCCCTTATAAGGAAAGAATGTTTATAAAATAGGAAATAGAACACCCTCCTAACTCTAAGGGAAATTGATCAGAAAAGAGCATATACTTTCAGAAGTCAGCTTTTTTTTTTTTTTCCTATTTTCTTTTCTTTTGCCTGCACTTGTGTGTAAAAAAGATCCTAAGAAAAAACATCCATTCTCTCTAGTTCTGAAAGAAAACAGTTCTGTTTAAAGTTCAGGTTTCCTTATTACCTTAAAGACAGTTTTCAGACTCCATGGCTCATTTTGTTTTAGGATATCAGTGACTTGCTTGTGCACATCGCCACCTACGGTCCAAAAATTTAACGTGCCGGAGAAAAACTCATTTAAAAGTCCTTGGGTGTTGTTGTTGTTGTTGTTGTTTTTGTTGTTGTTGTTGTTGTTGTTTTATTTGTTTACATTTCAAATGTTGTCCCCCTTCTCGGTTTCCCCTATACAAACCTCTTTTCACGTCCCCCATCCCCGTGAATCTGTGAGGATGCCCACCCCCCCAACTACCTACCCACTCCCACCTCACCAACCGAGCATCCCCCTATGCTGGGGCCTCCACAGGAACAAGGGCCTCCCCTCTCATTGATACCAGATAAGGCAGTCCTTTGCAACATCTTAGGCTGGAGCCATGGGGTCCATCTGTGTGTATTCTTGGGTTGGTGGTTTGTCCCTGGGAGCTCTAGGGAGTCCGGTTAATTGATATTGTCATTCTTCCTAAGGGAATGCAATCCTCTTCAACTCCTTCAGTCCTAAGTCTTTCCTTGGAGTCCCCATGTTCAGTCTGGTTGGTGGCTGAGAGCATTTGCATCTATATTGGTCAGGCTCTGGCAGAGCCTCTGGGGGACAGCTATACCAGGCTCCTGTCAACAAGTGCTTTTTGGCATCAGCTGTAGTACTGGGTATGGTATCTGCAGATGGAATGGATCCCTAGGTGGTGCAGTTTCTGGATGGCCTTTCCTTCAGTCTCTGCTGCACTCATTCCCTGCATTTTCTTTAGACAGGAGCAATTCTGGGTTAAAATTTTTCAGATTGATAGGTGACCAAATCCCTAGAGAACTTTTTGCTTTGCATTTCCTTGATTACTTAGGGTGAAAAAACATTTCTTTGGGTGCTTCTTGGCCATTTGAGATTCCTCTGTTTACAATTCTCTGTTTAGTTATGTATTCCACTTATTAATTGGGCTATTTGGTTATTTATAGTCTACCATTTTTGGTTTTTTTGGTTTTTTTTTGTTATATATATATATATTGGATACTAGACCTCTATCAGAAATAGGGTTAGTGAAGTAACACAATCACAAAAGAACTCACACAATATGTATTCACTGATAAGTGGATATTAGCCCAAAACTTAGGATACCCAAGATTTAAGATACAATTTGCTAAACGCATGAAACTCAAGAAGAATGAAGACCAAAGTGTGGACACTGTGCACCTTCTCAGAATTGGGAACAAAACACCCAGGGAAGGAGTTACAGAGACAAAGTTCGTAGCGGTGACGAAAGGATGGACCATTTAGAGACTGCCATACCCAGGGATCCATCCCATAATCAACTTCTAAACGCTGACACCATTGCATAAACTAGCAAGATTTTGCTGAAAGGACCCAAATATAGCTGTCTCTTGTGAGACGATGCTGGGGCCTAGCAAACACAGGAGTGGATGTTCACAGTCAGCTATTGGATGTATCACAGGGCTCCCAATGGAGAAGCTAGAGTAAGTACCCAAGGAGCTAAAGGGATCTGCAACCCTATTGTTGGAACAACATGATGTACTAACTAGAACCCCGGAGCTCTTGTCTCTAGCTGCATATGTATCGAAAGATGGCCTAGTCAGCCATCAATGGAAAGAGAGGCCCATTGGACTTGCAAACTTTATATGCCCCAATATAGGGGAATGCCAGGGCCAAAAGAATGGGAATGGGTGGATAGGGAAGTGGGGGGGCGCTATGGGGGACTTTTGGGATAGCATTGGAAACGTAATTGAGGAAAATATGTAATAAAAATATTAAAAAAAAAAAAAGAACCAGGGGAATGCCAGGACCAAGAAGTGGGAGTGGGTGGGTAGGGGAGTGGGAGGGGGGTCTGGGGGACTTTGGGGATAGCATTTGAAATGTAAATGAAGAAAATACCTAATTAAAGAAATAAATTGGAAAAAAAAAGAAAAAAAAAAAAAGAAATAGGGTTAGTGAAGATTTTCCCAATCTGTAGGCTGCGGTTTAATCATGGAAAGAAGAGGGAGGGAGGGAGGGAGGGAGGTACCTAGGTGCAAAATGGGAGGGGGAGGGGGAATGGGGACAGGATTAGGTATAGGAGCAGATAGAAGAGAGGTTTAAAGACCTGGAGGAATGAATGTAAATATGCAGCTGCCAAGGGTAGGGGTGGGGGTGAAACACTAAGAATTCCCAGAGACCTGGGATAGAGGAAGCTCCCAGATCTCAGTGGGGGATTCCAAACCAAAATGCCCAACACTGTGGATATGGATCCTGAAGAGACCACCTCCAGTAGTCAGACAGGACCCCAGTAGCAGGATGGAGACACCAACCCACCTACACAACTTTTGACTCAAAATTGATCCTGTCTAAAAGAAGAGCAGGGACAAAAACAGCAGAGATTGATGGAATTGCTGACCAGTGACCTACCCAACTTGGGATCTATCTCATGGGTAGGCACCAATCCCTGAAATTATTACTGATGTCATGATGTGTTTGCAAACAGGATCCTAGTGTGGCTGTCCTCTGAGAGGCTCTAGCAGCTGCTGGCTGAGACAGAAGCAGATGCTTGCAGCCAAGCATTGGGCTAAGGTCAAGGACCCTTGTAGAAGAGTTAAGGGAAGGATTGAAGGAACTGAAGTGGATGCAACCCCATAGGAAGACGAACAGTGTCAGCTAACATAGACCCATGGGAAGTTCCAGAGACTAAGGCACCAACCAAATTGCATAAAGGAGTGAACAGGGGCTCCAGTCACATATGTAGCAAAGGGCTGCCTTTTATCCAGTCTCAGAAGGAGAGGATATAACTTATCTTGTAGAGAATTGATGCCCTCGAGTTGGGGTATACAGGGAAGAGCACCTCTCAGAGACCAAGGGAGAGGGAGGTAACAATTCTATGAGGGAGCCAGGAGTGGGTACAAGGTTTGGGCTGAAAATAAATAAATTAGAAAAAGTCCTTGGGGGAGATGGTGGCAAAGGAACAAATTACTGTGATCAGTATGACTGAAGTTTTATATTTTTTTTCAGAATTGAAAAGTGATGGATAATTGCTTCACAGGAAGATCCACTTCATAATTCCTTCTAAATAAATAAGGATTACTAGGCCATGCCATGCCAGGAGTGATAACAACCAAAGTGAATATTATTAGCTTGTTTTTATTTTGTTTGCAAACATGGAATAACAAGAGTCTATCTATGTGAGGAAACTTGTAGTTCATAGTTGGCTGTAAAAATTATTGAGTTGACCTTTTGCTAGGATATTTATTCTTGACTCACTGTGTGTAGAATATTTCCATAAACATTTTTTCCTTCAGTTTCTCTATGGCTTACAAAACAAAGAAAATCTCTTAAGATAAAGCTTTCACATTTTTGTCAGTGTGGCAGATGCAAAAGAGTCATCTGTGTATCTCCATACTGAAAAATAATGGATAATTGTAGGAATGGAGAGATCCAATTAATGGTTCCTTGAAAAGAAATAAGGGATTTTGTCCATGTCCTGTTTTCCTGCCACTTCTGCCACATACTATGTGTACTAACAGACAAAGAGAAAATTATTATCTTATCATTATTTTTATGTTTCCACAAACATGAATCAATAAGTGTATATAAGCATGAGCATATACACATTTCATACTGTACTGTGCCATTTATTCAGTTGTACTTGTTTTGTGATATTTATTCTTAACTGATTGTATGTGGTATACTACCATAAATATTTTTGTCATTAGATGTTCTATGGTTCACAAGCCTATAAGAATTTCTTATATCTTGGGTATCGTAAGTTTTGGGCTAATATCCACTTATCAGTGAATACATATTGTGTGAGTTCCTTTGTGATTGTGTTACCTCACTCAAGATGATGCCCTCCAGGTCCATCCATTTGGCTAGGAATTTCATAAATTCATTCTTTTTAATAGCTGAGTAGTACTCCATTGTGTAAATGTACCATAATTTCTGTATCCATTCCTCTGTTGAGGGGCATCTGGGTTCTTTCCAGCTTCTGGCTATTATAAATAAGGCTGCTATGAACATAGTGGAGCATGTGTCCTTCTTACTGGAACTCACACAATATGTATTCACTGATAAGTGGATATTATCCCAAAACTTAGGATACCCAAGATATAAGATACAATTTGTTAAACGCATGAAACTCAAGAAGAATGAAGACCAAAGTGTGGACACTATGCCCCTTCTTAGAATTGGGAACAAAACACCCATGGAAGGAGTTATAGAGACAAAGTTTGGAGCTGTGATGAAAGGATGGACCATCTAGAGACTGCCATATCCAGGGATCCATCCCATAATCAGCTTCCAAACGCTGACACCATTACATACACTAGCAACATTTTGCTGAAAGGACCCAGATATAGCTGTCTCTTGTGAGACTATGCCGGGGCCTAGCAAACACTGAAGTGGATGCTCACAGTCAGCTATTGGATGGAACACAGGGCTCCCAATAGAGAAGCTAAAGAAAGTACCCAAGGAGTTAAAGGGATATGCAACCCTATAGGGGGAACAACATGATGAACTAACCAGTACCCCGGAGCTCTTGTCTCTAGCTGCATATGTATCAAAAGATGGCCTAGTTGGCCATCACTGGAAAGAGAGGCCCATTGGACTTGCAAACTTTATATGCCCCAATATAGGGGAATGCCAGGGCCAAAAGAATGGGAATGGGTGGGTAGGGAAGTGGGGGGGTATGGGGGACTTTTGGGATAGCATTGGAAATATAATTGAGGAAAATACGTAATAAAAAATATTAAAAATTAAAAAAAAAGAATTTCTTAAGTCAAGTGTTCATGCATTTTGGCTGTTTGATATATGGGATGGAGTGGTCTGTTTATTTAGTGTAATCTCCATATGTTGTTCAGGCCCTTGATATGCTACTGAAAACAGTTTCACTAGTTTCCTTCAGAGCTAGAAAGTAATATTTTTCAGTGTTGTTTCTATTTTGCTGAAAGATGAATATTCTTGGGGATGGTACAGAGAACCTAACACCCTATAGAAAGAATTTGTACTGTATTAGGGCTTAATGAGAAATAAAAGAGTGTGGCATAATGAGAAATAGAGCAGTGACACTCTCCTGATTAATTTCTGAGTTTGAGTCAGTTTTAACAAGCTCCTGGAAGTTCACCATAGGTTTCATATACTGATCAGTCTTTCAACACACAGCCCAAAGCAAAAATCTTTACTAATTTTTTCTTCTTCTCAATACCTATCTTTGGTCTTTATCTTTTTAAATATTAGATTGGTTAGACATTTTCTCCTTAAAATATGTAGTATGTGGTTTGTAAAAATTGTAATTTCTATGGAATTATTTTTTGTCCTTCCTCTTCAATACTAAACATTTGCATTTATTCATATTCTTTTAATCTAAAAGCTAACAATTATATGTAATATTAGTGCCCATTCATTTTTGATGCTGTATTTTATTTTTTATTTTATAGTTCTTTGTCTTCCTACAGATTCTTTTTTTAATTTGTAGTCTGCCAGTGAATTAATTTAATTGGAAATTTGTAGGTTCAATGTGAGTAAGTTCTTGAAATTGTATAATTGTAAATGGTAATTTATAATGAGTGTTTACATGTGGAAGAATGTCTGACATTTGAAGAATTAAAAAAAACAGAGAATCAGAGAAAAAAATCACATATTCATTCAAAAATATGGCTGGGGACATGAACAAAAGGAGCATTTTCAAGAGAAGAAACTAAACTGATAAGAATTATGTAAAAAATATTTGTTGTCCCTTATAGGTAGGGAACTGCAATCAAAACAACTCTGAGATTTATCCCTCACAGGCAGCACCACAAAAATTAACAAAAACAACATACTGAAAGTGTGTGAGGATGAGAGAAACTCCATTCGCTTTTTGTAGGATTCCAAAATTATATTGCCATTATGAAAAATCAATGTGGAAAATTCTAACAATGAAGATGTATATGTACATGTGTGTGTGTGTGTGTGTTTGTGAGTGTGTGTGTGTGTGTGTAAAGTATGTGTGTATGTATATATATATATATATATATATATATATGCTAAAATCACTCACTATCCTCCTTTATAAATGCTTGCTCAGTCACATAGCTGCTCTAGTCACAAACTCACAATAGCTATGAAATGAAAACAACCTAAATTTTTTTCAACTGATAAATGAAAAATTAATATATGGAGAGAGAGAGAGAGAGAGAGAGAGAGAGAGAGAGTTGTGTATGTGATACTGTTCATCTGTAATGAGAAATGAAATTATGTACTTTACAAGCAAAGATAAATAGACCTAGAAACAGTCATATTGGATGAGATTCCCCAGACCAAGACAGGCAAATCTCACATTTTCCTTATTGGAGATTTCTATCTCCTCCTGTTGTTCAGATGTGAATACATACCATGAAATAACAGAAGAAATAATAAAACTAAAACGGAGCTATTTCTGTGATAGGTGATTGGGAAAGCAGAGAAGAGAGTACAGCAAGACACAAGTGATATGATGGGAAAAGAGAACGGTGCTCTATTTAGGAAAAGGAATGTAGACAAATACAGAAAAGCAAGTAGGAGAATAGAAGAAAAGTGAGGGTGTCTGGGAAAATTATTAAAAATCATACTATTAATTATTTTCTGAAAGTAAGAAAAGAAGGAAGAAAAGAATGAATGAATGACCAAAAAACAAAGGTGGGAAGGAAGAATTCGAGGGAGGGAAGAAGGAAAGAAACAACTATATCATATGTCTGTATGTAAATGTGCATATATAGTATCCATGACATTTTTTAAATTTTGACTGGCAGTGTTCCTTCTGGTAAAATATCAACTAATAAAAGCCCCAACAGACAAGAGGAGACCAATTTTCAATTATTGGTCAAGCTTGCCTAATTGACTCCCCAAACCAAATTATCCAAGTCTAGTGAAGCCATGAATTTTAAGAACATAAAATCGCCATTCTACTACACCTTCATAATTCCATACTGCATTCTATATATGCTTCTTTATACCCAGTTCAGAGTATAGGTCTGATCAAAAGGAACGTACATATCATATCTGATGAGTATTATTCTGTCCAAAAGCCTAAGGCATGGGGATTTAAGTAGCTCAATGTTACAATGCCTGACCAGTGTATAAGAGTTTCTTGGTTGAAATCCCAGAATCTCAGTGAAAATTTGTTTGTAGCACATGCATGATAGTTCGAACTTTAAAATGACCTCAAGCCAAGCCTGCCTTACAGAGTTCTATCCCAGAAAATCTTATGTCAAAGAAGAGAATTTACTTCCACAATTTTCCCTTGGACCAAAGAAAATACATACTTCCATAAATAAATGAAAATTTAATGACTTAAATTGAAGAAACATGAAACCATCAGTTTATCAGTAACCATGCTGAATTAAAAAAAAAAACAGACTTATTTTCAGACAGTTTTATTTTCTGATCATGGTTCCTCCCTTATCATCCCTCATTTTGTCTCTCTGTAGAAAATATATAGGCATATTTAACAAAACAGAATAAAGTAAAATAAAAAGAGAAAAAGCACCAAAATCACAGACAGACAAAGATACATGCCTTTTCACAAACCACATAAAATGCAAAATTCAAATCACAATATAAAAGCAAATTACTAGTAAAGAAAATCAAACACAGTCAGAACATTCTGAGTCAACTAACAAAATATTGTCAAAATAGCATTGAGTTCATATGAGTTAGCTGGGTAAAACTCGTCATGAGCCTTCCATCTGAGTGTGGTTTATACCCCCGTTGATTCACCATCAGGGTAAACTAGTTTTCCTTTGGGAGTAGTTGTCATCCGGAGGTAGCTTCCTGGTTAGAATTGAGCAATTAGATCCACTTCTTACTCTCAGCACTGACTTGAATCTGTGCAGATCCTGTGTATGCTGTTCCGATATATTTGAGTCAGTCTTTTCTTTATGTGTTTACATTTCAAATGTTTTCCCCTTTTCCAGTTTCCCTTCCAGAACCCTCCCTATCCTATCCCTCTCCCTGCTGCTTCTAAAACAGGGATCTCACTCCCACCTACCCACTCCTATCTCCTCAGCATCCTCGAATTCTTATTGTGCCTGGAAGGCATTGTTTCCCTGGTTACATTCCTCCATGCCACACTGGCTATTAGAATCTCTGTAACTCTCTTCTGCAAAGTTTCATAACCATACAATGGAGTTTGGATAGATATATCTCATTTATGACTAGGTGATCCAATGTCTCTCATTCTATGTACATTGTCCAGTCTAGGTTTCTTTTCCCCTTTGTTCCCATCTACTACAGATGGTAGCTTCTCTGATGAAGCACTGATTAATGGGTTATGACAAAATGTCATTAAGAATCATTATATTATTTCATTTCATTACAACAAGATCATTTGACTTTCTCCTATGTCCATTAATAACTTAGTTCCATATGTTTGGATACAAGAAATATTTTCGTTCTCATGGAGTGGGCATTAAATCCAATCATACAATGATTGTTCACTTCCACAATATTTCTGCCACTATTTTACCAGTGTATCATATAGGTCTGTCATGATTGTAGATTAAAGAGGTTAGAATTGGGCTGGTTTCTAAACTAATTTCCAGAAAGCGTGCAGAATAATTCACAGTAACATTATTACTATTCGGGTGGAGTGAAGGTTTCAATTAGGCACATGCTTGATTTCTCTGTGTTCAATGAGACAATGCAGGTATTATTATCTTCAATAGAGCCATGCCATCAATTTGTGTTGGTAATAGCCTGACTTGTTTGAGTGTTTCCATGAAGACTCTTTGTCCAAGATATCAATTATACATAACTCATAACTAGGATTAGAGGTCTCATTTAATGAAAAATGAGTAGTTTGGGGAAACTTTCCCAGTTATTTAGTTTTTTATTTATATTTTTCATCTATATATATATTAACATCTCTACTGTATAAGATTACTATAACTCCTTGAAGATGATCCACAGTTCTATTTTTCGATCTCAGTATTCCATCCCTTATTTATCCCCAAATTTATCATCTCTCCCTATCGTCTTCATTTTTATATATGCTATTTCTACTTCCACTAGAAATCCTTCCCTCCCTTCTATTATCTTTTGCTATACTTTACCTTTGTGAATTTAAGAATTCATAATGCTAGTAGCTAGGGCGCAGGGTCGGCTGACACTCGCCAGCTACCCACAAGACCCGCCACAGGATCTTAAGACTTCTGGTGAGTGGAACACAGCTTCTGCTCCAATCCAATTGCGCTCGGGACCTGAGACTGCATTAGTTAGGGAAGCAGAAAACCTGCCTGAGTAGGGCCACAAGCCTCTTCGGGTCTGACCAGCACTTGGGTAGCTAGAGCGCAGGGTCGGCTGACACCCGCCAGCTACCCACAACACCTGCCACAGGATTTTGAGACTTCTGGTGAGTGGAACACAGCTTCTGCTCCAGTCCAATCACGCGGGACCTGAGACTGCTTGGGTTGGGGAGGCAGAAATCCGGCCTGAGTAGGGCCACAAGCCTCTTACAGTCTGAACAGCACCGGGGTAGCTAGAGCGCAGGGTCTGCTGACACCCACAAGCTACGAACGACACCTGCCACAGGATTTTGAGACTTCTGGTGAGTGGAACACAGAGTCTGCTCCAATCTTTAAACAGTGACAACAATAACAACTAATCCCAGAGATTACCAGATGGCGAAAGGTAAACGTAAGAATCTTACTAACAGAAACCAAGACCACTCACCATCATCAGAACCCAGCACTCCAACTTTGCCCAGTCCAGGGCACCCCAACACACCGGAAAAGCTAGACCCGGTTCTAAAAGCATATCTCACGATGATGGTAGAGGATATCAAGAAGGACTTTAATAACACACTTAAAGAAATACAAAAGAACACTGGTAAACAGGTAGAAGACATTAAAGAGGAAGCACAAAAATCCCTTAAAGAATTGCAGGAGAACACTGCTAAACAGGTAGAAGACATTAAAGAGGAAGCACAAAAATCTCTTAAAGAATTGCAGGAGAACACTGCTAAACAGGTAGAAGACATTAAACAGGAAGCACAAATATCCATTAAAGAACTGCAGGAAAACCAGACCAAACAGGTGATGGAATTGAATAAAAGCATCCAAGACCTAAAAAGGGAAGTAGAAACAATGAAGAAAACCCAAATTGAGGCAACACTGGAGATAGAAACACTAGGAAAGAAATCTGGAACCATAGATACGAGCATCAGCAACAGAATACAAGAGATGGAAGAGAGAATCTCAGGTGCAGAAGATTCCATAGAGAACATCAGCACGACAATCAAAGAAAATACAAAATCCAAAAAGATCCTAACTCAAAATATCCAGGAAATCCAGGACAAAATGAGAAGACCAAACCTACGGATAATAGGAGTAGATGAGAATGAAGATTTTCAATTCAAAGGACCAGCAAATATATTCAACAAAATTATAGAAGAAAACTTCCCAAACCTAAAGAAAGAGATGCCCATGAACATACAAGAAGCTTACAGAACTCCAAATAGACTGGACCAGAAAAGAAATTCCTTCTGACACATAATAATCAGAACAACAAATGCACTAAATAAAGATAGAATACTAAAAGCAGTAAGGGAAAAAAGTCAAGTAACATATAAAGGCAAGCCTATCAGAATTACACCGGATTTTTCACCAGAGAATATGAAAGCCAGAAGGGCCTGGACAGATGTTATACAGAAACTAAGAGAACACGAAAATCCATCAATGTAATCCATTATATAAACAAACTCAAAGACAAAAACCACATGATCATCTCGTTAGATGCTGAAAAAGCATTTGACAAATTCCAACACCCATTCATGGTAAAAGTCTTGGAAAGATCAGGAATTCAAGGCCCATACCTAACCATGATAAAAGCAATATACAGCAAACCAGTAGCCAACATCAAAGTAAATGGTAAGAAGCTGGAAGCAATCCCAGTAAAATCAGGGACTAGACAAGGCTGCCCACTCTCTCCCTACCTATTCAACATTGTACTTGAAGTCCTAGCCAGAGCAATTAGACAACAAAAGGAGATCAAGGGGATACAAATCGGAAAAGAAGAAGTCGAAATATCGCTTTTTGCAGATGATATGATAGTATACATAAGTGACCCTAAAAATTCCACCAGAGAACTCCTAAGCCTGATAAATAGCTTTGGTGAAGTAGCTGGATATAAAATTAACTCAAGCAAGTCAATGGCCTTTCTGTACACAAAGGATAAACAAGCAGAGAAGGAAATTAGGGAAACAACACCCTTCTCAATAGTCACAAACAATATAAAATACCTTGGTGTGACTCTAACTAAGGAAGTGAAAGATATGTATGACAAGAACTTCAAGTTCCTGAAGAAAGAAATTATAGAAGATCTCAGAAGATGGAAAAACCTCCCATGCTCATGGATTGGCAGGATCAACATTGTAAAAATGGCTATCTTGCCAAAAGCAATCTACAGATTCAATGCAATCCCCATCAAAATTCCAACTCAATTCTTCAACGAATTGGAAAGGGCAATCTGCAAATTCATCTGGAACAACAAAAAACCTAGGATAGCATAAACTCTTCTCAAGGATAAAAGAACCTCTGGAGGAATCACCATGCCTGACCTAAAGCTGTACTACAGAGCAATTGTGATAAAAACTGCATGGTACTGGTATAACGACAGCCAAGTAGACCAATGGAACAGAATTGAAGACCCTGAGATCAACCCACATACCTATGGTCACTTGATCTTTGACAAGGGAGCAAAAACCATCCAGTGGAACAAAGACAGCATTTTCAACAAATGGTGCTGGCACAACTGGCGGTTATCATGTAGAAGAATGCGAATTGATCCATTCCTATCTCCTTGTACCAAGGTCAAATCTAAGTGGATTAAGGAACTTCACATAAAACCAGAGACAATGAAACTTATACAGGAGAAAGTAGGGAAAAACCTTGAAGATATGGGTACAGGGGAAAAATTCCTGAATAGAACAGCAAAGGCTTGCGCTGTAAGACCGAGAATCGATAAATGGGACCTCATAAAGTTGCAAAGCTTCTGCAAGGCAAAAGACACCTTCAATAAGACAAAAAGACCACCAACAGATTGGGAAAGGATCTTTACCTATCCTAAATCAGATAGGGGACTTATATCCAATATATATAAGGAACTCAAGAAGGTGGACTCCAGGAAATCAAATAACCCTGTTAAAAATGGGGCTCAGGGGGCTGGAGAGATGGCTCAACGGGTAAGAGCACTGACTGCTCTTCCAAAGGTCCTGATTTCAAATCCCAGCAACCACATGGTGGCTCACAACCATCCGTAACGAGATCTGATGCCCTCTTCTGGAGTGTCTGAAGATAGCTACAGTATACTTACATATAATAAATAAATAAATATTTAAAAAAAAATGGGGCTCAGAACTGAACAAAGAATTCTCACCTGAGGAATACCGAATGGCAGAGAAGTACCTGAAAAAATGTTCAAAATCCTTAATCATCAGGGAAATGCTAATCAAAACAACCCTGAGATTCCACCTCACACCAGTCAGAATGGCTAAGATCAAAAATTCAGGTGACAGCAGATGCTGGCGAGGATGTGGAGAAAGAGGAACACTCCTTCATTGTTGGTGGGATTGAAAGCTGGTACAACCACTCTGGAAATCAGTTTGGCTGTTCCTCAGAAAACTGGACATAATACTACCAGAGGATCCAGCAATACCTCTCCTGGGCATATATCCAGAAGATGTTCCAACCGGTAAGAAGGACACATGCTCCACTATGTTCACCGCAGCCTTATTTATAATAGCCAGAAGCTGGAAAGAACCCAGATGCCCCTAAACAGAGGAATGGATACAGAAAATGTGGTACATTTACACAATGGAGTACTACTCAGCTATTAAAAGGAATGAATTTATGAAATTCCTAGCCAAATGGATGGATCTGGAGGGCATCATCCTGAGTGAGGTAACATATTCACAAGGAACTCACACAATATGTACTCACTAATAAGTGGATATTAGCCCAAAAACTTAGGATACCCAAGATATAAGATACAATTTGTTAAACGCATGAAACTCAAGAAGAACGAAGACCAAAGTGTGGACACTATGCCCCTTCTTGGAACTGGGAACAAAACACCCATGGAAAGAGTTACAGAGATAAAGTTTGGAGCTGGGAAGAAAGGATGGACCATCTAAAGACTGCCATATCCAGGGATCCATCCCATAATCAGCTTCCAAACTCTGACACCATTGCATACACTAGCAAGATTTTGCTAAAAGGACCCAGATATAGCTGTCTCTTTTGAGACTATGCCGGGGCCTAGAAAACACAGAAGTAAATGCTCACAGTCAGCTATTGGATGAATCACAGGGTCCCCAATGGAGGAGCTAGAGAAAGTACCCAAGGAGCTATAGGGAACTGCAACCCCATAGGTGGATCATTATTATGAGCTAACCAGTACCCCAGAGCTCTTGACTCTAGCTGCATTTGTATCAAAGATGGCCTAGTGGGCCATCACTGGAAAGAGAGGCCCATTGGACTTGCCAACTTTATATGCCCCAGTACAGGGGAATGCCAGGGCCAAGGGGTGGGGGTGGGTGGGTGAGGGACTGGGGGGGGAGTGTATTGGGGACTTTTTGGATAGCATTGGAAATGTAATTGAGGAAAATACCTAATTTAAAAGAAAAAAAAAAAGAAAATTTCTCACTGAGTATTTTGTGGAGAAGATAAGAGCTGACTGAAATTTTGAATATTCTAAAACTTTAGATGAGATAATAGGAAAATGCATAGATTGAATATTGTTCAACGCATGGATTGAATGCATAGAAAATGCATAGATTGAATATGTTTGCATGCAGCAAACATAAGGAGAATAGCAACTTTCACTGTGTCCTATTATATATGATGCAAAGTTGACAAAATCACTCAATTTCACAGCAGTGAGTGTTGTGGCTAATCAATAGGCAATAGGCTTTTTAGCTCTCCATGGTCAACTAGAGTTTCCAGGTCTACTATCCTCCAAAGCCATCACATAGATCCCACTTTTCCTCGTGTGTGCTTGTCTATTTCTTGTCACCAAATGTTTCCTAAATCCTGTGTTAGCCTAAATTACCAGGAAAATGGATTGTATGTCAGTGTATAAAGTTTGTAACACTTTTGGTGAGTGTAAATGTAGGAGTAATTTGTATATGTGGTGGGGTGTTCTCATATCTCAATGTGTATTAGAAGTCAGAAAGCAACTTGAACAATTCAGTTTTTATTTCTTTACACTATATAGAACCTAAGGACCAAATTTTTGGCAATAGCCTCTGTGGAATGCAAATTTACTCTCTAAATAATCTTCCTGCATCAGTGCACTAGTCAGCACATCACCTAGAATCTCCACTGATCTCTACAGAAGCATCACTGGCAGGGACTAGCCTCCAGCCAGGCTTCAGTTTGTAAATCTGTTGTCCAAAATTGTACATAACTCACTGTTGTAGGATATTGGATCACATTATGAACATATATATTGTGTAATTTACTGAAAAAAAAAACACTCTTTTGGATTATGGTGTCACTCAACCCTTACCAAACACCCTTAATCCCCTTAGTGTACACCAAATACTGGATCTGACTTTATTTGACTTAAACAACATGGGAAATCCTACTTAATCTCAGCCATTATCTTTCATTTTTCTTTTGTTGTTTTCTTTTGTTTTTAATACTAGCTTACTATGAATCTCCTTCAATATGTTTTATGTACTTTTACTGCTCTCACTGAAACATTTCTAAAGACCTAGCTAGGGCAAGGAGTATGGAAAGACACAAAGAAAAAAAGCCAGAATTAGGGCATTTGTGATATGAAAATTTCTTTGCTGAGGTTAATTTTGCCACACTTCATAAACTTTAGGGCTTCAGTTTACTTAGCCAGTATAGGAAGACTCACAAAAACAGAAAGACTTCAAACCAGAGTGCTAAATAGGTGGAATTCTGTGAGGTTATTGTTGGAGAAAATCAGGTGCAGTTTGGTGCTAAGTTAAACACAAGTACTCCCTGTGGTCTTTTGTTCAAATTTATACAATTTAAAACATATCCAACACTAATGTACTTGAGTTTTACTGTAAGGGAAGACTGTAGGTTTGATATGGCCATTAAAGCCACACATTTGAAAGCCATGCTGGTCTTTCAAGGTTTCTTTGCCGACTCAACTCATTAGGAAAGCATACAATGCTGAATTTCCCTCTTTACAGTTTTCTATGTCAGGATAAAATGTATACATGATGTATACATATATAGTTATTAAAAGAAATGCATTTCCTTGATAGTTATTACTATACATAAATATTATATAATGATATGCATTAAATGCATATTATAGGACAGTTTATTTTAAATAATTTGAAAAAATACTGCAATGCACATATACAAAGAAGGAAAACTCATTGGGTTCCACAAATTTCTGTGTGTGTATGTGTGTTCATCACTTCAATGCATGTCAAGCATGTTCATTTTCACCCATATACTCAATCATATGCCAAAATATGTGTCCTGTTTCAAATCCAGCATCTACATATTCTGTGAAAGGAAAGAAGCACATAATATACTATACTGAAGTAATGTTTATTTCATATAAAGAATAAACTACAGAATTTAGATATTAATTTAAAATTTTTAAAAGTGTTCTAAGAATATTATGAGGTACCAATATATAAGAAGTTCATACAAAGTATCTAATCATTTACAAGAACCCAGCAAATGAGACAGATAAAACAGAATGACACATCAGGGAATACAGCAGAGATACCTCACATACCCTTTGTCTATAGTCATTGCATATTCGTGGGTGATAATTAGCCTGTGTTCCATTTGTGACAATGTTTGAGAATCATTGTTGCAAATACTACAACATATGGTATAACATTCTGCACTCCATCACTATCCACACAACAAACCTATTTTGTTGACTTTGTCAAATTGTGAAATGTATTCCCGAGAGTATGTGAATACCAAGAATGAATAAACTAGGGTTTGTAGCCCCATATATACATGGATATAAATAAAAATTATCTGACCAATTAGCTATCTTTAGATACCCATGAAAACATCCAGTGCAGGGATTGAGTCACTTTTAATTTAATTGGCAGACAATGGGTCTTCAATGCAATCCTCAAAACATCCAAACAGTTTCTAATATTCTACCTATCTCTATCCAAACTATCAGTAAGGAACCATTGATGAAAACAGTTTCTCTACTGAACACAAAGTTGCTGAGCTGGCAAGGGAAGGTACCAAGGCCTCACACTATTACTGAGGCTATGAAGTGTTCAAAAAAGGAATCTATCATGACTTCCCTCAGAAATACCCAACAAACAGCTGAAAAGAGTCAGATGCAGATATTTGCACCCAACCAATGGAAAGAAGCAGATGACCCCTGTTGTTGAATTTAGGAAGGTTAAAAGAAGCTGAGGAGAAAGGCAATCCTGCAGAAGGACTATCAGTCTCAATCTGGACTCCCAAGATCTCTCAAACACTGGACTGCCAAAAAGATAGCATTCACTAGCTAATATGGGCCCCCCCCAACACATATACAGTAGAGGACTTTCGTGTCTGTGATCATTCAGAGACAATGCACGTAACTCTCAAGAGACTGGAGGCCCTAGGAAGTTTAAATGCCAGGTGTGGTGGGAGGTAGAGGCATCCATGTAGAGACAAGGGGTGCAGAGGAGGTGTGGGACATCAAGAAGTCAGAGTAGTTGGGGGTGGGGACAGGGAATGGAAAATGGAATGTAAACAATAAATTAATTTTTTTAAAAGAAAAAAAGTTTGACTAAAAATATCGCTGAGCTGTTGTCTCTGTAGAACCTTTACCCCAAACATTACAGCATAGTTGTAATGGCAAGTTAATATTCAGGTTATCAAAACAGTAATGTAAAAACAAATACAGCCATAACCCCCTTATCTTCAATGTTGTATTCCATGTAAAATATGTGAGAGTACTGATGGCACAAATCTTGTCAGATTAACTATTTAATAATGGGTTTGAATTAAGGATGAGTCCACAAAATTTAGCCCAAACTGTTACTCCTTGGCTGACACAGAGCTTAAAACTAGATGTTCCCTTGACCTAAGAGAAAAGAAAATAATCATCTAAAAAATAAAAAATAGAAAAAATAAAAGTGATGAAATGTCCCCTAAACATAGTCTTTCTGCTGTACACATAGACTAGTACCTTGTTCAGCTTTGAGCAGAGAAGTTTTCTGCAGTATATGGGAAGAAATGCAGAAACCCTCAGCCAGATGCAGCATAGAGATGAGAGACTTTGGAACAAACAGCCTTAAATGTGATGTATCCATCAATTCCCTCCTGTCAGAGCTCAAGGAACCCCACATAAGTGCAGGTAGAGACTTAACTACTGAAGCATAACTTATACCTGGTGGCACTGAGGAAATCAGTTTTCTCCAACACAGTGACACTAGGTAAATCAGTCACTCCAGGATAAGCCTCATGCTTAAGAGTAATTGATCAACATAAAATGGACTCTGCAGTGTTTTGGGGTTTGTTTGTTTATTTGTTTTGGTTTTTTGAGGTATGGGTGAGTTGTAATTCGATTATAGTTTGGTGGGACTTTTTGACATGCTTTTATTTTCTTATTTTAGAGGGTTTTGTTGTTATAATAGATTCTGGTGGTTTTTTTGGGGGGGAAATTAAACTTGCTTGGTTGTTAAAAAAATTGAATAGGGAAGGACATTGGGAAAGGGAAGAAGATCAAAATATACTTAGATTTAAAACGCATTTTCAATAATAAAAGAGAAAAATGGAAAAATGACAAAACATATCAAAAACAAAAACAACCAAAGAAAAATGATCATATGGCATACATTAATTGATTTTACTTTTCTCCTTTAAAATTAAAGGGATGTTCTCATCCCTGTATGCTCCCTTTTTACTCACATGATAAAACTAAATATAGCACATAAAATATATTATTTTTATATAATTCTGAATTGATTTCATCTCCCTATTTACACTCATTCATACATTCTTTAGTTCTTAGGGTAAAAGGTTAATTTATTACATTTCTATAACAGATTATTCATATCTAAATATGAACTAGTTTGCTTTTGGACTAATATTTAGCCTGTTGTTAAGGATAAGAGGAAATATACTACACTATGTAACTGCTTCTCACCTGAAATTAGTATATTTTTTCAGAGCCTAATAAGGTTAGAATACTAGTGAAAGACTAGGAGGACTTAAGGAAATAGAGCAGGGGATTTCTATGAAGAATGTACATATCTTAGCATTTTCCATGAGTGGAAACTAAATCATTAATCTGTTCAAAGAGAAATATCAGGCAGACTTATAACAAGTGCCAGTGATACTGTATAGTAAGGGGATGGTAGTTCCCTTTACATTTTCATACAATCTTTTTTGTCATTTCTTTTGGTAACTGGTCAACATATGAATATATATATATGGTTTACTAAAGTTTTAATTAATAGTTAGTCAATAATTTTATTGATATCAAAAAACACTCAAATATGCACAGATTTTTGTTTTTAAAACACTTTTATTTTAATACAGTTTAATTAAATTATAATTACATCATCATTGTATCATTTTTACATTTCTTTTCTCCCTCTAGATCCATGAATTGGGCCCTCCTCACTCTTACATTGATAGCTTCTTAAAAACATATACATCGTACATACGATTCAAAATATTGGCTTATACAGTTGTCAAAATCCATTTTTATTAACTCTCCTGTTTCTAATATCTTATCGTCATTCTGTTGTAAATAATTTTTCATACTGATTTTATCAATACTTAATGCATAAATATTATTGAACCCTGATGTTCTGTCCATTGTTTTACACTTTTAATCTTCCTAGACCATAGAAGATTGTATTCCTCAAACTAGATGATGAGAAATCCCCTCACAGGAAACCAGAGCCACAAAGTAATAATACCATGGGAAATTTGCTGAGGCCCTATAACATACAAAGTCTATATAGCATCAGAGTCATGGAGCACAGTAACAGTAGCGTACCTGTTAGGAAGAAAAGCCTGACAATATAAGGGGATTTCCCAAATGGGTCAGGTGTTATTCTGAGAATAGCTCTAGTGTTCCTCTGATGGTATATATAGTCTGAAGATCTAAAAACACTCCTCAAGGGCAGAATTTGACAAAAAATTCTTACAAATAGTATCAACGCTATTGTGACTAAACTGTTGGGTTTTTATATCTTAATTTTATTTAATGCAAAGGAATGCTAAATTTGGGGGCTCATGCATATCCATCGATTTAAAAAAAAGCAATAAAAACAATAAAAGAGAAAGGAAGGAGGATGTTAGAAAGAAACGAAAAGAAGAAGGAAAGAATGGAAAGGAATGAAAGGAAGTTATAAGGGAACACATTTGAGAGGAAGAGTGGACTAATGAAAAATAAGGAAGGGGATTGTAGGTAACTGAAAAATGATGCATGGCATGAATGAAATCACTGGAAATTTGAACTTTATGATTTATTCAAAGACTTTAAAATTTGAAAAATTAATAAAACTAAACTAAATTCATCTCATTCACCATTCTAGTTTAGAATGTGTAGTTGAGAAAAATCATGGACTAATCTGATCACGGAGAAAATATGGTTATATCATCTAAAAGTCCTAGGGTACAGATTATCACTGAAGAATGTCATGGCTGAAAACTTCAGAGAATCACTGAAGTGATGAATATGGAGCTAAACAACTTACTAACTTGCTCTCTATGGCTTACTAAACTATCTTTTATTTATTAGAGGACCACACGCCAAAATGAAGGCGCTATTTAGAAAGGCAAGCAGAAATGTTTCAGGGCAATTTATTTATGGTGCTATGACTGGAATAGCATAATTTCTCAGTGTAACACTTGTACTATGTAGGGATCCTGCTTCACTAGCAAGTAATCCATTTAACAGCCATTCTATGGTGAGGTATCCAAAAACAGAGTAAAAGAACAACTTGAGAGACAAATTTTCTTACCTGAGTTCACTGTTTAGCCATCACTCTAGGTTCTATAATATCCAAATCTAAACAAAATGCACAATCAATTACCTGCCTCATTAATAAGAATTTTATTTTATATAATATAATGGCTATAATGTGTAAAACCAGGTATATGTTAGCATTCACATCAGCAACCTAAGATCTAAATTAAACTAGAGATTTTCTAGGGCTAATGTACAAACAAAATATCATTAACAATTTTTGCTGAAAATTGTGTCATGGGGCTGCCTGTGCCCTGGATCACCCACTGCCAGGCCCTACTTCCCATTGGGTTTGGTGTGAGGTGGCAAAGAATCAAGGCACAGACTCCAGAAGCAGTTAAGAAACACCCCAGGAAGCTCATACTAACCTTGCTCCAAGCTCTATCAATACCTTCGACCCTTTTCCCATTAGTCTCAAGAAAGCATCCCTTCTAAACAGCAGTTCCTGATTGGCTGTCATTGGCTGTTGCAGCAATCCTTGGTCTCTCAGGCAGTCCTAAGTTAGATCCTCCTGCAGGAGATGCTGTTGCGGTTGTGTGGCCACCAGAATCTATGAAGAAGGGGTTGCACTGTTCCATATACATTTCCATCCTTTTGTTTTTACTTTTTGACAGCTTAGTGGAAGCTGGGGTAATATTGCCTTGACATTTTTAGCTCCACTTCAGAGGATTCCCAGCATAATGGATTGTGTCTGTCTTAGGTTGTCTTGTCTTCCAGGATCTTATGCATCACTGACCACCAGCCTCAAAGAAATATCACTCAGGAGGCAAGGAGGAGATGAGGAACAGCCTACATAGTGGTCTCATGGATGTCTGCCATCCAAGCTTTGGTCATTTAATTAGGAGGTTGCAATCTGAATTTTTGAGAGTGTTCAGCACCTTGAGGGTCACCTTATTTGTGGTGCACTGCCTGGAGATATGCTGCCTGAGACACTTAAACAAAATTATTATTGGTATGACAACTCCCCCCTCATAATATAAGTGACTATCAATGAGGGGTCAAAAAGCCTCTTAATATTGTTCCATACTGTTCCCAAAATTCCTACATCTAGAGAGAGCACAGATAACCTGGTTATATTGAGGTTAGCTATGTTGTCATGTAATAGCACAGATATTTAAGGAATTTGTCTGACCAGGTGCTTTCTAGATATTGAGGCAAATGTTGTCAGGCTTCAGTGGTGTTATGTACTTGATTAAGGGATTAGGCAGGTTGGTGAAACCTGGGATATAAATAGAATCCTATCCCAACCAAGGGCCAATCGTTCCACTAGTATGTCAATCTGTTGCTGTAAAATGTGGATACCTTGATAAAGGTGTTCATTTAGTACCTCAGGTCCCTGTACTACCTCAGCTAACTTAGAGACAAAAGCGTTAACTGTCTCAGCTGTAGTGGCTGTCTGGGTCAAGGCAAGAACAGCTGTTGTTAACCTGGCAATGCCTTCAGTGAAGGCCACAGTGGTGGCAGCTCTAAAACCAATATTCCCCTTTTTCCTGGTATAGGGGATGCAAGTGAGTCTGGGTCATCAGGGCCAGTGAGTGTCAGCTTGAAAGTTGGTGATATTTACCAAAAGCATCCAAATCCTATTCCCCATCAGAATAGCCATTATTGAATACTGTTCAGGAGGTAATCAGGAGACATTTTCATTAAAACAGTTAAGGCTATCTCTGACAATGGAGCTATTCATGGCGAGAAAGAAGAAGGGACATTGGACACAGACTGGAGTGGCTTTCCAGTCAACCTGGATGCCAGTGGTCACATTCATGCAGCCACCCCAGTGCACACTTTCTCCAACAAGTTCATATGGAAATACACCCCACTAAAGAGGCAGTCACCTTTTAGGAGAGTAAGGGGGCATAAGTCAAGACAATTAGAGGGGCCAAATAAATCCCTATTGATCATAATGTGGTCATAACACCATCTAATGTGATCCCTATTAACACAGAAAGTAATATTGGAAGCATCATGTGAGGTAAATTTTGACATGCCAAGTGTGAAGTTAGAAGACAATATTGGGTATTCCCTAGCTAATTTTATGCCTAGTGCAGTCTGGCAGTGCTCTCAAGGGATAGGAAGTTCTACAAAAGTGATCATTTGAGGGGTCCTAGGACAGTGAGGCAGAGGTGGATGTGATATCTTTCAGGATTTTTAATCAGTAAGGGCATGGGAATTTCCATGCCTAACATGGGTTATATTACTGTGAATGTCCCACATGACCATATTGTGTAGTTGAATGAAAGGACCAATGGATGAGACATTGGTGGTAAAACAGAGAATTTCCTCAGAGGGCCAGGTGCCTTCTAATCACTGTGTAGTAGTGACAAGTCCAAGAAATGCAAACATGTTGAAAGAGAATAAACAGTGTAGGTTAGGGAGTTAACAACCATAGGAAAATAATGGAGTCTGGGGTGGGGGAGCAGGTCCACCAAAGCACAGAGCTGAACAGCCTTCCCAGGCTAAAGAAAAAATAATAATAATACCAGCATTATGATATGTCTCTGCATTCAGTCTTCTTCTGGCTTCTTTAATGTCCCCTGGTCTGTGGCTGGACAAATGTATCTTGAGGGTACCATATTGTCACACTTGCATTCTGGGGGAAACACAAACATAAATTTGCCCCCTTGACATAAAAAGATTGGGTCGTGGCTTTGAAAGGCTATTGAGACCCTTCATCTAACCAATGTGTGGGGAGTGATCCATTGCAAAAACACCCAATGTTTGTAAGCAGGGCCCATTCCTTTCTCTTCAAAATGGAGAAAGTTCACGTTGAACATATCCTCCGCTAATGATAGATGTGGATTTTTTTTAGGGTTCTGTGGAGGTGACTCAATCAAGTGCTTCCTTCAAGTATTTACTCTTTCTAAGATTGCTTGGCCTTGAGGATTATACGCTATCCCAAAGAAGGGACTGATCCTCCATGAGAATAAAAAGGAGATGAACAGCTGATATGAGTAAGCAGCCCCATTGTCAGTCTTCAGTGCCCAAGGCATTCCCATTATGAATATTACCAATTTCATGGCCTTAATAGCATGAGAAGTCTTTTCACCTGCCAAGGCCACAGTGTATATGAAGGCAGAGTAAGTATCTATCATCACATGTATTTACCTAAAATTACCAAAGGCTGGATAATGGGTGATTTCCATTTGCTAGATTGCATTGGGGAGTAGACCTGTATGGTTAACTCTTGATCTGCCAAGGGGCCACAATGGTCCAAGAAGTGAGCACATTTCACAGGAACTTGCAAGATATTTATAGTGTTACATAAGCAATTCTGACAAGAGCTTATGTAAATTCTGAGAGGAAAGTTTAAACTGCTGGTTTAAATAAATATTATAGCTTGTTCTAGCAATTCCATGTCTACAGCCCATTCTGCCATAACACTGCTAAGACCCCTCAAGGGAATACACAATCATGGCCTGAAGGGGGTTCCTTGGGTCATTCTTTTCCAGTGTTGATAAAAAAAGAAGCATCATAACTTTCTATAGAAGGTTGCTAGCTTCAGATGTTAGTTTAACACTGACAGAGGGGCTAATAGGCCCCTCCAAGAGAGAAAAGAAGTGCCTCATATCCTTTCCAAAAGAGATAGGAAATGTTTTAGCCAGTTAATAGTTCCACACAATTGTTATAGTTCTACAAGGAAGTAGGATTTTTTACCATGGTGGATAAGGCCAGGGGCTTAATCTTGTTAGAAGCAGAAAAGCTCAGGAAGGCATATGGAAGCACTCTCTGAATCTTTTCAGGAACAATCTTCAAGATGAATTTTCCAAAGTTAAGCAACAATTGAGAGAATACCTGTACTGACTAGTTTAGTGTCAGCTTGACACAACTGGAGTTATCACAGAGAAACGAGCTTCAGTTGAGGAAATGCCTCCATGAGATACAACTGTAAGGCATTTTCTCAGTTAGTAATCAAGGAGGAAAGGCCACTTTTGGATGGGACCATCTCTGGGCTGGTATTCTTGAGTTCTGTAAGATAGCAGGCTGAGCAAGCCAGGGGAAGCAAGCCAGTAAAGAACATCCCTCCATGGCCTCTGCATCAGCTCCTGCTTCCTGACCTGTTTGAGTTTCAGTCCTGCATTCATTGGTGATAAACAGCAGTACGGAATTATAAGCGGAATAAACCCTATCCTCCTCAACTTGCTTCTTGTTCATGATGTTTGTGCAGGAATAAAAACCCTGACTAAGACAATACCCTCTCAAGATCTGGTAGGCGAAGGTGTGCAAGCATAATATCATCCATGTAATGGACTACAAAGACATATCTGGGGAGTCCTGTATGGCTTTATCCTGACAAATTGCCAGGCTATTTTCACACCTGTGGCAGAACTGCTCACTGATATATTTTAGCTGGTTAGTTCATATTAGGCTCTCATACTATGAAGGCAAAATGGCATCTATTCTGGGAAACCAGAGGGATTTGGATAAAAGCAATCCTTAATATCTAAGTACATGTTACTTGGGTGGAATAGCACTAGGAAGAGGCAGTCCCACTTGAGTATTCATCACTTTTTCCATATGTTCATTAACAGTTCTCAGATCCTGTAGAAGCCTACATTTCCCTGATTTCTTCTGAATGACAAAAATATTTATTATACTTATTATTATTACAATAATAAAAAGTATTATGTATGCTGCTCAAGAATTCCAAATTACTCAAAGATAATTGTTCCAAGACTAGTTCCTTGGAAACAAAAAGCCTAGGTTCCAAAATGGGCCACATGTCCATCTTTCTCTTTGACCTGTTGGATCAGACTGAGACTCAGAAATGTTGGCATTTTCTCCGCACACTATCAACACCCAAGCATCAACTAGAGGAATTGTTTGTCATCCTTCTCACTTTTACTCTAGCACAAATGCTTTATTTTTTTCTCATGGGTTTATTATATGGACCTTGATATAGCCATTCTCATGTATACAACATGCATATCATATCACCTCTCTGTGCACACAAACACACTCAGTGATTATTTTACTCCCCACAACTATTCTTCCTGCTTTGACATTGACTGCTGCTGATTTATCTGTGTCACTAAAGGGCAGCAAGAAACAGGAGATAAAACAGCCCTTTGTCCATTTTGAAAATCCATTCCATGACAAAAATCTGTGTGATAAATTGGCCTCATTCAGTACCCTTAAGCTCATAAACGCTTACATCAATAGGGTGTGTTGACAATACCTTTGCTATTTCTAGGATCATAGATCACTATGATCACGATGAACTATCACTATCACTATTATCACTATGAACATCCACTGCTGCCATCTGACTTATACCTACGCAATCTCTGTGCATTATGCCGGTCTCTGTGAATTCAAATGTGGATCAGTTTTTGTTGTATTTTGGAGTATGTGTTTCCCAGGTGTTTTCCATTCTCATTGGATATTATTACTTTTCTGTCTCCTTTTCTACAAAATTCCCTGATGACTCAAGGCAAGTATTAAATGGAGATATTGTATTAAGGATTGAGTAGTCCAAGTTTTCTACCTCTCTGTATACTGTCCAGTTGTGGGTCTATGTATTCATCCTCATCTACCACAGGAGTTAGCTTCTCTGAAAATAGCCAAGCAACTCTTTCATCAGTGAATATAGAAGAATGTCACTAGGAGTCATTTTACAGTTTTTTCCTTGGTATAGTAATAACATTTGATTTTTCCATAGATTTATCATGTCTAAAATCCATATATCCACAGTTAACCATAATGGAAATTATTGATGACATGAGAGAAAACTTATTCACAGAGTTGGATCCTAAGGGAAGAAACTTAGAATGGTTATGTTAGTAGAGTTTTCTCTTATTTTATATCTCATTTCTACAATGGGATCTCAATTATATTAACTAATATACATGAATGATTATAAAAACCTTAAAACTGTGACAAAATACTATCACTATTTTCCTAATCACTTTTTGAATTGTTGAGGAAAACTTATGATCTAATGATTGAGGCAAATGTTTTGTTTTGACAGTAATTTTACAAAATATTAAGAGTTGGGTTTAGTAACCTACAAATAATCTATGGGATTATGTATATTTTATTCTCTTCTATTATGCAGATAATAAGTAGCAGATAATATTCTCACTCTTTTTACCTAAAGAATTCGTGAGAAAAAGTGAATTGACCATTTATTTTTGTCCTTGGAAAAACCTACTATTATTTTAAAATATTTAAAATGTAATAAAAAATTGACACAGAATAACCCAATCTATATTATACAATGTGCTTTTATAATGATTACAGATACGAGTAAAAATTCTCATTAGTAGCATATACACTGTCATTCAGTGCTTCACCTGGAGTGAAAAAATATTACCAATCTTTTAGATTGCTGTGAAGACTTACATCCTAAAAGATCTTGTAAATCTCAAGCCACAATCAGCATACATCTTGTTTTATGAGTGTATTTTTTCAGTTAATTATTTAACATTGAGAATCATTCTAAAGTCTAAACTTCTCCTCCTATTTACGTAAAATGAACTACTGTATAAATGTACAGATCTCACAATTAAATAGTGTTACTGATAAATTGTTTTTCTTTTGGTGATCTTGAGGTGTGATCTGCCAATTCAGCCCAAGAACTTAGGACCTGCTCCTCATCTATTTAATACGAAAATTGCACAGACACACAGAGGCATAACTATAGACATAATTATAGACCATAATATTTTAGAAAATGGTGCTTGCTTGCTTTCTTGCTTTCAGCTTTACTTATTATTTTCTTATTTGTTTGTTATATTCACTTTTATTGTTTCATATCATTGCATATTCATTGGCTATATTTTTAAATCTAGAATTTTGTGAGTATCTTTCCTTCCGGGAGAAATGCAATATTTCTCAAAATAGATATTATTTATCTTTCTTGCCACAGAGGAAAACTATATATTTCATTTTCTTAATGTATTGCCCTGAGGACAATGTCTAGTAAGTGTTCAAAGATCTGGAATCAGCTTGTGCCCCTTCAATTCTAACCTTGAAAAAAGTACCAAGAATATCAGGTGTTTTCTTCCATAGATATTAATGAAATCCCTCTTCCATACATGACATTATTTGTTGTATGTTTCCGCCATGGCTGCATGTTTTGAATAAAAATATTAGTTTCATATGAAACAGCTTTTGGGATAGCCACTAGTCCAGTTGTTCAGGACCCACATGACAACCTATCTGCACATCTGCTACATATTATCAGAGGGGAGGGGGAATGCTAGGTCCAGCCCATGTATGTTCTTTGGTTGTTGGTTCAGTCTCTGAGAGCTACAGTGTTCATGTTAGATGATGCCACTAGCTGGTTAATCAAAAACTTTCCATTGGCTTTTATTTGTTTTGAAGTAGAATTCTCTTGTAGATACCTCAAAACACCTCCAAACCCTGTAATACTATATTGCACTAGCCTTATGTTTGACAGACTTTTTTTATATTTATATGATGTTACAAGGGCTTATACTTAGGTCTTCATGTGGAAAATCGCCAATATATGAACTGAGCCATACCTATAGCTCATTTGATATTTTTTCATTTTATTAATATATGTATAAAGTCATAAATTTCTGTCCTTACCAGCTGTTTGACTTGTTTCATTATCAAAACCATCATGGAAAATTGTGGGGAAAAATAATTTAAAATGCATGTTTATCATAGTTTGCATTAATTATTAAAATATTTCATTTACTAACCAGGGAATTAATCCTGAATGCTCATGAGTAGAACCTAAAGAGCAACCACATGAACTTGGAAGGGGACATTGTCTGCTGATTCGTGAGTGCTGATTTCACCCTCAGACCTGATCTACATCTACTTGTTTGACTAGAAGACTGTAAGTAAAGGGATAACACAGATAGCAGGATGTGTTCATTGATTTGATGTTGACAACAATTCATAAAAATAATAACACTAGAAAATTATAAAAATAAATGGATAATTATTTCATTAGTATTTTGGGAAGAGTATTCACTGCAATTTGCACAACCACATGCACTAGATTACTCAGGGTTCTCTATAGGAACATTGAACTTTCAGATGGCAGCCTGAGAAATACTTTTACATTGTGTCAATAGCAAAGGAACATATAAATACTCCTATATAGTTCAAGTTTTGTCTTCCTTTAATTTTATCATGTTTTCTATTATTCAAAGTTTGGTATGTATACCAAATATATATATATATATATATATATATATATATATATATATATATATATATATATATTGTTCATGTTAGATGATGCCACTAGCTGGTTAATAAAAACCTTTCCATTGGCTTTTACTTGTTTTTAAGTATACTTCTCTTGTAAATACCTCAAAACACCTCCAAATCCTGTAATACTATATTGCATATATATTGTATATCATGATGATAACAAACTCAACACACCAACCCAACATTTTTATTTTTTAATGTTGAATTGAATCATGTTGTCTCACATATGCTAAGCCACCACTCTTTAATGAGTGTATATATGCAACCCCTTCCTAATCTCTCCTAGAGTCACCCTCTATATTACTTTTCCTCAAAAGTCAAGCTAACATTTATTTTTTGTATGGTTTAAACCCCCTGTGTTTAATTATTGCTTTCAATATGCACGTTGATTTTGGGTCATTTATTCTTACATTAGCATCCTACTGCAGTCGCATACATTCCCAGGTACATCTGGCTTTCCCTCCCTTGTACCTACCCACTGTAAATATTTTCACATATAACAGGAACTCTATGTAACCTCCTCTTCATTGCTTGAATGTTTTCTTACTTGATTTTAATCACCTCCTGTTTGGTAACTAATTTTGCTCTTTTCTGTTTAATAGCCATGTCAAAAAAAAATATTCTCTACATCTCTTTGACATTTTCCTGTTCATATACTCTTCCCATGTTTACGTTCATAGTTTTTCTCCCTCTCTTCTGCAAGTTGATATAAATATTCCAGAAATGTTAAAGTGAAGAGAATCTGTGTATATATATATATATGTATGTATATATATATATATATATATATATATATATATATATGAATTCATCTCTATAACATTATGGCATGGGGGAATCTAAGTCCTTAATTTTGTTTGTAGGAAAAAATAAGACTCAGTGCTGATATCTCAACAAGAACAATACAGGACATTTGAGAACTTATTGTTTTTTTCAAAATATCTAATACAAAGGTCAATTATCAGAATTCTACACTTTAGACTATTTCATATCTAACTACTACTAAAAAATCTTGTTAACATGGCTTTATTCAAAACTCAAACTTTATTCACTCTAAAAGAATAAACGAAACAATATTACAGATAACAGCATCCTCTATGATACCTTTTTTTTTTTTTTTTTTTTTTTTTTTTTGTAAACTGTCATCCAGGATTTTATGCCTGTTTGGCAATTGTCGAGAAAGTTTTGATATAGTCATCACTATCATACCATTTCTATACCCCTTTATGAGTGAGAGGTGCGATATCACTATCTAGTAAAGGTGAAACATCAATTCATTTTATAGTTCTAGTAATAGCAAGGAGAGTAGCAGGATTCTGCTCTAATCAAGCAGTAAGATTTTACCTTGCTGTGTGGATTTTTTTTAATATATATTCCACAGATAAAGCATATGCCTAGTAATTGTAGCTCCATAATACATTCATTTTCTGGTGTTGTTGGAAGATTTTCCAGTAATAGGAGAATTTAAAGAGGGATTACAAGATATGATAAAAAGAGAAAGAGCTACTGACGTATTGGAATTTAATTGTCACAATATGTCATTTTAGATTTAGTTCAGAAAAGAAAATGAAATGATACTACTTCAACTTTTGAACTTATAGTAATTGTACATATAATAGTCATATAAAGGAGTAATCTCAGAAGGAGAGGTCTATAGATGTGCCTTATCTTGTTGGGGATCTAACTGGAGTAGAAAGTGATAATGGTAGTCCCAGTGGCCATTAGGATTAAATGATCTCTTGAAGTATGTGTAGACTTTGCAAGGACTCTCTTCACACATACAATAATCACTCCACACCTCTGGAGTTATTGAACTGTATAAACCTCCCTAGATATAAGCTGAAGGGTGATGTTTAAATTACAAACATAGTTTAATGAACAGGATAGCAGCGGAGGCCAGATACATCATTTCAGACATTAGTGGAATCAATTCAGATACTGAAGGAGAGGATAATTGAAGAAATCAAAATGACATAAGTGGAAAGATTCTGGGAGATTGAGGAAAGTTGATGAACACAAACAATGTTAGTGTCTCACGTGCATTCTGATATATACAACCTTAATATATGTGTTAAAGATCAACTATGACACTGCAGGGCAAACTGAACAAGACTGCAAGTGGCAATAGTAGGGGTTGGTGGTAAGAGCAGTTGAAGGATGTTGGTCCGGATACCAACAGGAGCTGCTGCCTGTGGCAGGCAGTGATAAGATAGGGTGTGAGGGGAGAAGAACAAGCATACACACACACACACAAACACACAGAAGGTTGAAACAAGAGCTGAGCTTCAACAATTTACTTTTTCCCTTCAACAGCTATTTAGATCGCTTAAAAAAAAAAAAGGTTTTCTATTGGAAAGAAAATTACCTCCCAGCCATGAGTTGCACATGTTCTAGAGACATTCACTTGCAAAATATACTTTCCAAATATATATAAAAATATTTACACAAAGGGAAATTATGTTATATTTTCAATGTTTTTATATGAAACCTATATCTAATGAAACAATTGGAATCTATCTTCATTTGAAAATCCCATTGTGACCTAAAACCAGTAACTATTTAGTCATTGATTAACAAAGTTTGAGCAGTCAAAAGTCTCAAGTCAAAAGTAGCAAGTTACTGCCTGTGCTTGGGTAACAACCATCTGTACTTACTCAGGAGCATTTCATGTCTTACATCTTATTTTTGAAGTTCAGATCAGCTAAGCTGGCTAGTCATCTTTTCTCTGTTCTTATACTCATAAAAAAATGTTTGTTCTTTATTATATGCTTACTCTTTTCCTGGTATACTTAGAAAACCTGCTACCTTATCCCTAGATCACAAGATAAGTGAACTCATGCCCAACTTATTGCACATGTTTTCTTGAACAAATTACGTGCTTGTAATGTATGTTGAATTCTCACTGTGTGCCTTTTTGTAACTCATTTTTTGCCATTCTATCAGGAATGATCACATTTTTTTTAAATTCTAACATAAAACTTTCTCTCAACAGTCCTAACTTCCTACCTTTATAATTTTTACCCTAACTACACTTTTATAGAATTACCCTAATCTCCCTAAATATTTTAAATCAAGCTAATTTTCTACAATTAGAAGTAAAAATTTCCATTAAAAGCACTAGTTTATCTTACTACCTTTATGCCAAATACTTTCATCTTCATGTTGAACTGCAAGAAACTTGTGCAACAAGGTAGGTTATCACCCAGGAAGTAATAATACACAGTTTTAAATATCATTATTGTTCCAGAGTACACTTACACCAAGGCAAATAAATGACTATGGCAAAGAGAATGAGAAATATGGGAAAGCACCACTGTATCCACAAGCAATCAGGGGACAAATCTCCAAAGTTGTGCCATACCAGAGCTCACTCAGTGCAGCTGAATAGAAAGTTGAGTATCATGTGGAAGCTCATTTTCACACTGTAACTCTTCCTACTTAATGCCTGTCATATGCACATGAAACAATTGATGATAATATATCAGATATACCCATGCTCAAAATCACGTGGCATATTGAACTTTGTTTCTCATTAGATGTGAACACACTGAATTCTGCTTTGAACAAGTGACAATGGAACTTCAAAAGGTATCATGTTTATAGTCTCGGCAGCCCTCCAATTAATTACAGAATAATTGATTGGAAACTTTTATTAGTTATTTTATTCATTGACATTTCATATGATAACCCCCTTCCTGGGAAAAGCTCCACAAATATCAATCAAAACTCCTAGTTCCCACTCGCCTTTGCCATGTCAAAAAGCCCACTTTCTGCTCTAACATATCCCTACACTGGGTATCAATTCTCCACAGAAGATGGGCCTACTCTTCTGTTGATGTCAAATAAGGTCATCTGTGTGTTAGAATGGTGTCCTGCTTCTGCCACAGGAGCCCTCATGATGGTCCCTGCACTACACAGAGGACAGTGAAAGCAAGTTCACAGTCTGTAGGACCCCAGACTCAGAAGACTTGAGAAAACTTTAGGGCCCCATGGGGCTGGTTGTAGCCTGGTGATGAAGCAAAAACAGGGAAAGGGAAGAAGAACCTCTGGTTAGTTCTCCAAGTGATGATAATATTATAGGCTTAGTCACAAGTGTGGCTTGGCTTGGAGGTGACCTGGCCAAGAGTGCAGGGAGCCCTCATGTTGGAGATTAGATAGGGCTCTTTAGAGGAAGATCTACTCAATTTTCACCACCATATGTCCTGATAAGAAAAGACAGTCCGTATTTAAAATATATTTAGGTATATGGAATTAGCAGCAGTATGCTCGTAGATTCTTTTTTTAATCCATGCCTTCACTAGCCTGGATGATTTGATAATTTCTGAGTAAGGAATGCTTTCCTTCTTGTTAATTAACTCTAATTGTAGAGCTATTGGTTACCAGATTAACATTAACACAACTACTGTACCCTCAGATTTATTGCTGGTCATTTTGGTTCATAGGAATCACAAATGGAAAGGGTCGCTTCTTGCTTCCCTTTGTTCAAATCTCATATGCTGTTATCTAGTAACATAGATTTATTTCTCAGGGAGGTAGTTTTCATGTCAGTAAGTAGAGTACATCTTAACACAAGGTTTCTCCCCAAACCACCCACCTTCTCCTGCCCCACTACTCTAGCATTCCCCTATGCTGAGGTATCAAGTTTTCACAGGACCATGTGCCTCTACTCCCTTTGTTGCCAGACAAGACCATCCTCTGCTACATAAGGAGCTGGAACCATGGGTTGTCTCATGTGTGTTCTCAGGTTGGTGATTTTGTCCCTGGGAGCTCTGAGTGATCTGGATAGTTGATACTGTTGTTCTTCCAATGGGGTTGTAAAATCCTTCAGCTACTTTAATCTCTTCTCTAACTCTGCCATCTGGGTCCCGATACTCATATATATGATTGGCTCTGGGCATCTGCATCTGTATTTGTCAGGCTCTGGCAAGCCTCTTAAGAGAAAACTATATCAGGCAGATGTTAGCAAGCACTTCTTGGCATCAGAAATAGTGTTTGGTTTTACTGTCTGTATATGGGATGGATGTACAGGTCAGTAGTCTCTGGATGGCCTTTCCTTCAATCCCTATTCAATGCTTTAGAGAAGAGCAATTCTGAGTTAAAATTTGGAGATGAGTAGGTGGCCCGATCCCTCAACCAGAAGACTTGCCTAACCTCTGGATCCAGTCTCTACAGGTTCTCTATCCTCTTTTTTGGGTATTGTGTCAGTTGATATTGTTGCCATACATCTAACAGTATTTAATTCTAAATGACCACTTATTTGAATTTATGTATATGTGAACCCTGTTCCTATATAAACTAAACAGTGGTGCTAGCAAGTGTTTCCTAAGGACATGAACATTTTCAGTACCAAATGAATGAGCTAACACTTAGTTTCCCATAACCTTGAACAATTACTTAAGAAATATGACCATGGTCATAACACTACACTACACATTTAAACATATGCTATACTGAAATGTCACAAATTTTGAAAACAGAATATTTGTGAAGTTTTTCATGTTCACATTTGTTTTTCTGTTTCCCGAAAAGTACATTCAGGCCTTGAATGAGAAAACCAGGTGCTATGTCCTCTAATAGGTACAATGAACATATGACCTACAGCAACTTCCTTTTTTCTGCTAGCAGTAACAGATATTATATGCTTCTATGTGGAAAGTTTTGTTATTAGAAATACTGTCTTTCCTCTAGTCTCATAGAAACAGTTACTTCCTACCTCAAAATAATAAAAAAGTAGTGTTTTCTCTATGATTTCATGTTATCTGTAGTTCTAGAGTAATTATATTCTGAATTTAACTACATGAATAAATTCCTATGATAACGTTATATATTATTTGTTTAAATAGTAGAATTTTGCTTCATAAAGTATTACACACAAACACAAATGTATTTACCTGTACAGAATTAGAGAATGGCATAATTGTGGGCAAATAGAAAATTAAGAAGAGACCTAAAGGCAGGATATGTAATACGCTAGGTTAAGGAATTGGAGGAGGCGGAATTGTAAGTTTGCTATAATTATTTTATGACAAATATATTAAACTGTATGTTGCTGTAACATGAAATTTTAATAATTAATTATAACATAAATTAAAATTATAATTCCAGTAAAAAATCAATTCATGCACCCAGTGGCAATAGCAATATTTTAACTTAGTGCAATTTATTGGAACATGTTAAATCTATATAAAATACAATGTAATACCTGAGGGTCCTTGCATCTATCTGTGAAATGCCAACTTACAAATAAACATGCACATATATATTCACAATAAAAAGACAAGTAGACAGAATGGCTAAGATCAAAAATTCAGGTGACAGCAGATGCTGGCGAAGATGTAGAGAAAGAGGAACACTCCTCCATTGTTGGTGGGATTGCAAGCTTGTACAACCACTCTGGAAATCAGTCTGGCAGTTCCTCAGAAAATTGGAAATAGTACTACCGGAGGATCCAGAAATACCTCTCCTGGGCATATATCTAGAAGATGTCCCAACCGGTAAGAAGGACACATGCTCCACTATGTTCATAGCAGCCTTATTTATAATAGCCAGAAGCTGGAAAGAACCCAGATACCCACAACAGAGGAATGGATACAGAAAATGTGGTACATTTACAGAATGGAGTACTACTCAGCTATTAAAAAGAATGAATTTATGAAATTCCTAGCCAAATGAATGGACCTGGAGGGCATCATCTTGAGTGAGGTAACACAATCACAAAGGAACTCACACAATATGTATTCACTGATAAGTGGATATTAGGCCAAAACTTAGGATACCCAAGATATAAGATACAATTTGCTAAATGCATGAAACTCAAGAAAAATGAAGACCAAAGTGTGGACACTATGCCCCTTCTTAGAATTGGGAACAAAACACCCATGGTAGGAGTTATAGAGACAAAGTTTGGAGCTGTGATGAAAGGATGGACCATCTAGAGACTGCCATATCCAGGGATCCATCCCATAATCAGCTTCTAAACGCTGACACCATTGCATACACTAGCAAGATTTTGCTGAAAGGACCCAGATATAGCTCTCTCTTGTGAAACTATGCCGGAGCCAAACAAACACAGAAGTGGATGCTCACTGTCAGCTATTGGATGGATCACAGGGCTCCCAATGGAGAAGCTAGAGAAAGTACCCAAGGAGCTAAAGGGATCTGCAACCCTATAGTTGGAACAACATGATGAACTAACCAGTACCCCGGAGCTCTTGTCTCTAGCTGCATATGTATCGAAAGATGGCCTAGTCGGCCATCACTGGAAAGAGAGGCCGATTGGACTTGCAAACTTTATATGCCCCAATACAGGGGAATGCCAGGGCCAAAAGAATGGGAATGGGTGGGTAGGGAAGTGGGGGGGGGTATGGGGAACTTTTGGGTTAGCATTGGAAATGTAATTGAGGAAAATACGTAATAAAAAAAAAGACAAGTAGATATATCAATGGTACAGTTTTGGCAGGATAGTCCATTTTACCTAGGAAATTGCCTTTTGTCTGATATAAAATTAATAGTTTGAAGCCCTACAAATATAGGACATATAAAATATGTCAATAGACTGGTATTGTTGCTAATAATACCTCATCCAGTGATAAGTTTGAGCTAAAATACTAAAGTAGAGGCATTGAACAAAATTGATTCGGTTAAGTCTCTATAGCCTTCAATATAGCTATTTTAGGTATTTCTTTCCTCCTCTGTTTCATCTTGAATGAAAGATTCAAAGTTTGCGTAAAGGATAATAAGCAGGGCCTTGTAAATGTTCACTAAATATTCTACAGTCTTAGTTTGGGTTTTAGCTTGATCGGTAGCATTAAAAAACAAAACAAAACAAACAAACAAACAAAAAAACAAAAAACAAAAAAAAAAAAAACAGTGAGCTACCAGGCTTGGCTTGAGCTTCTGAGACCTCAACGTGCCTCCCCATTGACACACTTTCTCCAACAAGACCACACCTACTCCAACAAGGTCACACCTCCTAATAGTGCCATGCACTATGAGTCTGTGAGGATTATTTTCTTTCAAACCACCAGATTCCACTCCCTGGCCTCCATAGACTTGTAGTCATACCATAATGCAAAACTGCACGTGGTCCAACTTCAAAAGTCCCCATAGTCTATCACAGTCTCAATTCTGTAAAAGTCCAGTCTCTCCTGAGACTCATGGCAATATCTTAACTATCCCCTATAAAATCAAAATCAAAAAGTAGATCACATACTTCTGCCAATAATAGCATAGACTTTATATTGCTACTCCAAAAGGTAGTGATGGGAGAATAATTAGGAAATACCGGACCAAAGCAAGACTGAAAACCAGATGGGCAAACTCCAAACACTGCATTTCCATGTCTGATATCAAAATACTTTCCAGATCTTTCTTTTCATCTTTGTGGAATTCAATATACTGCTTTCTGTTAGGTTGGTTCTACTTCCTATTAGCAGCTTTTCTGGGCATGTAACCCACAGCTCTGGCATCTCCAATATTTTAGGGTCCCTAAGGTAACCCAGACTTCACCTTCATAGCTTCACACAATGGCCTGTCTAGGGTTCCATGCATGGATACCCCTGACACATGCCTGGCCGCAGCAGCTTTCTTTAGCTATGGTAAATGATTCTATAATCCTTCTATCCTAGTCTCTAAAGTCAGAACCTTGTGGCCGAAGCTGCCAATTTCTGCTGCTTGCTGGGGCTGAAACATGGCCTCCTTGTTCAAATATATTTTTACCAGCTTTCTTTGTTTTTAATAGTTTATTTCCACTGCCTAAGCTTGACTGTCCTCTTTCTATAGACCTGGCCAGCCTTAAACTCAGAGATCTGCCCGTTTCAGCCTCCAGATTTTTCTATTTCTCCTTGCTCAACTTGCATGTTTTCATTATAGATCTTTAAAAGCCTAGATAAAAATAACTACACAGCAGAGTCTATACTAGGCTGTTTTGAAATTTCCTCTGTCAGTGCCATTAATCCCAAACTCTTCAATTTAGCTTCCGGCAGAATTTTCAGACAAGTGCAAAAAGCAACCAAAATATTCGTATCCAAAATATCACAAAAATGATTTTTTAGCCACATCCAAAGAGTCTTCTACTCTGAAACCTCTTGTGCCATTCCCCCCACAGCTCAAATCAGCTTCCAGTAATGTCTTTTATGCTCCTCGAGGATGGTACATTAAACCCCACTCCTTTTCTAACCCAAAGCCCCAAATCCACATTCCTCCACATAAAGAGTGGTCAGGCCTATCACAGCAATACCCTACCCCTGGTGTCGTGGATGGGTCCGTGCTGTTCTTCGGAACCAATCACCTAATGAATAAATGTGGGGAGCGGGTGTGGCAGCAGTCCCAAAGGCGCCAGGGACTGCAGATAAGTCATATGACTTGCACCTTATTTCCTCATACATCTGAATATAAGCCACAAACATTGTGAGAGCTGCGCAGGTGTAACAGGTTACTGGCGAAGCCATTTTGGTGGAGATATGCCCCTGCTGCCCTGATTAGCTGAAGCTGCGTACCTGGTGAGGTGATGTGGCCTGCTGTGAGTGGATGGGAACTGATAGTATATAAGAGTGAGAGGCCCAGGGCTCGGGGTCTTTCGCCTACACAGTCAATGCTCTCCCAATAAACGTGTGCAGAAGGAAAAAAAAAAAAAGAACAAAGTTTGCGTAGGAAAAATGTCATAGCAATCAATAAATTTGAAAATTTGTACAATTTTAAGCATACTTTCTGTCGTTAAAAACAATATACAATTCATTGAGGAGAGGAAGCATTTAGTGTCTTATTACTATAGCACTGTTCTCCTGATATGCACATATTGGGAATCATAATTTATTATTTATATATATATATATATATATATATATATATATTGGGTATTTATTTCATTTACATTACCAATGCTATCCCAAAAGCTCCCCACATGCTCCCCCACCCACTCCCCCACCTACCCACTCCCACTTCCTTGCCCTGTCGTTCCCCTATACAGAGGCATATAAAGTTTGTAGGACCAATGGGCCTCTCTTTCCACTGATGGCCTACTAGGCCATCTTCTGGGGAATCATAATTTATGCTGAGAGCCTTTGGGTGTTAAAACTGGGCTTCCATATAACCCATGCTGTCATATAAAACACATTAAAATTAGTTTATGAATTTTATATCAGTTGAACACTGTTTTCTTTATGTTATTTATTCAAGACCTCCTAAGGTTAATTGTAATTCCTACATAACATTCATGAAATATAGTTCAGCAGTAATATCAGTACAGACCTTAATGCTTTCTTTACTTTGTGTAAGTACATATACCTTAATTTATGTTTAATTACTGTATTATAAAACAACTATATTTCAAAGCAAAAAAAAAAAAAAGGAGAGACCTCAGCAAATACTGTAGTATACATTACACCTATGAGGATTTTGAAACATATTCTAAGAACAGTACTGTGTTCTGAAGTACTTTAATTTGCAACACACATGATTTGTTTTGTGTTGTTTTGTTGTTTATCTTTATCCTAAAATATTCTCATGAGCACTCATAGTCCTACTAAATGTCTCCATTTCTTGATCATCTTCCCTACCCTTTCTGAGCATTGCAACAAATGAATAAGTTTTAAGAAATATGTATAAATATACCATGAAATTGGATTTTTGTTATTTACTCACAATGTTGTAGTACAAATTATTGTGTAAAAGCTAATATTTATCCTTATTTCATGAAAAAGACTATTCCAATCAGTCTAGACTAGGGTAAGACAGGGATAATAACATAGCTAGTTTGGTCTATTGTTTGATTCAACTGGAGCCTGGGAATCAGCACAAATACAGGGCCAGGCTTCAAATCTTGAGGAGAACTCCAATTTTTTTTCTTGATTTATTTCCTTTTTATATTGTTATCTTTGCATTATCATCAATGTTCCTCTTCCAGAATACCTCCTCCATGTCCCCTTGCTTTCTCCTCTAAGAATTTGGAGTCCTCCCCTTGGTATTCTCTCACCTCAGCACATCAAGTCTATGCCAGAATAGGAATATACACTCCCACTAAGGTCAGACAAGATAACCCAGCTAGTAAAACATATGCCACACAGGAAACAGCTTTTGGGATAGCCTCCACTCTAGTTGTTCAGTACCTACATGACAACCTATCTGCACATCTGCTACATATAATCAAATGGGAGGAGTAAAGCTGAGTTGAAAACATGTATGTTCTTTGGCTGGTGGATCAGTCTCTGAGAACCCCAGGGTTCATGTTAAATGATACTGTTGGTCATTCTGTGGATTTCCTATCCCCTCTTTACACCACAATCCTTCTCCCAACTCTTCCATAATAGATCCCAAGTTCCATCCACTATTTGGCTATAGGTATCAGCATCTGTCAGAGTCAGCTTCAGTATGACCAACATTGCTAGACAGTAGTCTGCAAGCATAAGAGAGTATCATTAATAGTGCTAGTGATTAGTGCTTAGAGATGAGATGTATCTCTCACTGGGTGGGATATTGCTTGGCCATTTTCTCATTCTAAATTCCAGTCCCATCACTGAATTTATACTAGACAGCATACATTTTGGATTGACAGTTCTGTGGGTGGGTTTGTGTCCCTATCAGTCAACTCTTTCCTGCCTGGCTACAGAAGGTGAGTAATTTAGTTTGCATATCCCTTATGTTAGAAGTCATAGCAAAGCTCATCCCCGTTGATTCTTGGGCACCTCCCCTATCCTAGGTATCAAGATGCCCCCTACCTACCCACCAGTACCAGGAACATATTTCCATTCATTCTCCTGATCATCTGGCCATCTTTCCTGTATATCTCCTCACTTGACCCTGACACTCCCTCCCTTCATTCTCTTCTTGATTCCCTCTCCTAAACCATTTACTCCATCTATCTGCCGCCTATGACTATTTTATCCCCTTTCTAAGTGACACTCACACATCCTCACTTGGGTCTTTTTCTTGTTTAGCTTCTTTGTATCTGTGCACTGTAGCATGGGTTTCTTATTTTTTACAGTTAATATCTCCTGACAAGTGAGTACATATATCCATGTCCTTTTGAGTCTCAGTTACCTCACTCATCAGGTAACATTGATTTCAAAGTATCCAATAAATTTCGGTATAATGAGCCTTCATTTTTATTGAATTCTAAAAATTATTCAATTTATTTCTTTCCTGATCCAGAGAGCACTGACTAGAGACTTGTTTAACTTCTATGAATGTGTATTTTTTCTTGTGTTTCTATTTTTGAAGGTCATCTTAAATCCATTGAGGTATGATAAGATACAAGGCATTATTTCAATTTTCTTGTATCTGTTAAGACTTGCATTGTTACCAATGACATAGTCATCCATGAGATGTTGAGGAGAAGCTATATTCATTTGTTTTGGTAAAATATTATGTAGAGGACTGTTAGGAACATCTGAATTATAATTCCCTTTCATTTCATTATTTCTCCATTAATTTTTGTTTAGGTGACTGCTGAGAACCAGCCTCAACCCTTTTGGGGTTCTAAAGAATAGGAGGATTGGATCCATACCAAATCAGAATCTCAAGCAGGTGCACTATGGCAGTGACTTGGTGTTCTAAAGGTCTTGTCAAAGAAAGCTTTTCCGGGTCATTATTTTCTTCAAACCAATTAATTTTCCTGAAATCCTTATCTAACTATACAACCAAATCACACAAGGTACATACAAAGACACCATTCAGTGCCTGAAAAAGCCAAAGCAAGTTATACATTAACATTTGACTCCCAGAAAAGCCATCAAATCACAGCTCTTCTGGGCATGAATATGTGTTTACAGCATTAGCATGAAAAAAAGGCACTATACAAGTCAAAATAATATTAATATTTTAGCTTATCTTAAATTAACAAAATCTCTTTATTAATCTCATTCAAATATCTATTTCAACAGTACATGCCAAACTCTGTATGCAATATTAATTCATCTTGTAGCTTCCCCGGGACACCTTTACAAGACCAAATTTTATCTTTTAGAACTTGTGCCCTAATTTCCAAAGCAACAGATTCCAGACAGGCAAAGACATATGTCCCAATCTTACCAGGAACGTCAGTTCACTAATCCAATGGCCCATCCAGGGAGTCTACCTGTTCTATTAATTCTTTATCATTAGTATTATACATAGATCTTCCAGTTCCCCAGTCATACTTCTGTATTAAACTTCTTATTATTAGAGATTTTTCTCCATGGGGGCTCTCACCATAGCTCCATGATCCAGTGGACCCCAATACTTCTTCCTCTCTCTAGGCCCTTGTAGTTTCTATGGACATCCCTGTCTTTGGTAACCTAAGCCCATAAATATTTTTCTTAAGGTCTTTAATTCTCTTAACTTGTAAAACTTCAGTTTTCTCAAAAACATTTTCTGGTACAACTTAATCATCATGAGTTGGCTAAAATTTCCCAAAAAACACAGTAAATGAAGTCAGTCTCCACATATAGAACCCTTCTTCCCATTATGCTTGGGATGACTGCAGGAATAGCCAGGGGCTGAGCAGTTTGTTCCTACAGATATCAAAGCCATTTCCTTCTCTAGTAGTGCCCTCAATCCCTTTCCCAGAATCTTTTACCTAAGTTGTATTTGAGAATAATTATTGTATTGAAAAAGGCGAAAGACATAAGCATAGAAGAAAGAGTAATGTCATCTGTCCACCTGAAACCCAGAGAAACATTATTACGGTTTACAGAGTTCTCACAGCTAAAACTGAATCATGCAACCATGTATGAAAACATGTTGTACCAGTCAGATGACCTACTGATTAAAGTGAGACATAGGCTTAGATTTTGCAAAAACTACTTTAATAAGATTTCTAAAACACATTGAGCCCCCTTCTAGCCCCAAATCCAAAGTTAGGGAAGAAAAGATGTTACATAGTTCTAGGGCATGAGAGCTTGTTTAGAAGCAGTTCTCTGAGGGCCATTCCAATCTCTGTTATCAGGTTACCAACAGTCTAGTTCAAATATGTCACCAAAGATGAGTTAGCAGCAGTAGCACAATACAGAAACAGCAGAAACTGTAAGGCTTCAGATAAATCATGAATCAGTTGAAGCAACCAGGACCAGATGGAAGGCAAGGAGAAGTTCTCTACTAAACTTCACTCTACAAATCAATACCAGTGAAACACAATATCAAGGAAAGATTACAAGGGTAACTATGGGTGTGACCTATTCCTGTCAATTGGGTCCTACTTATACTTTTTTCAAATATCACATGTCCTCTCATATTTCTTCAGGCAAAAATCACGTGACTCTGCATCAGCATAACCTCACATGAGTCTGCTTTAGCAAAATATCACATAAATCTGCATCACATGACACAAACAGACAATTCTATTTCAGTGGAGAGCTGAAGTCTCCCACTATGGAAGTGTGGAGTTCAATGTATATATGTGTGTATATATGGAGTACAATATATATATTCAATGTATGTATGTGTGTATATATGGAGTTCAATATTTGTGTGTGGGGGGGGAGATGTGTGTGTGGGGTGTTAGAATGGCTACTTTAGCTTGCTTCTTGAGTCCATTCACTTGGAAAATATTGCCCCACACCTTACTCTGAAGTAGTGTCTTTCTCTTCTATTCCTATTACTCTAATGCTATGTCTTTTCATGGTATCCCTGATTTACTGAATACTTTGTGCCAGGATTTATTTTATTTTTTTAGATTTGACAAATTTTTGACTGATATACCAATTTCTTACATTCTATCTTGTATGCCTAAGATTCTTTCTTCTATATCCAGTATTCTATTTGTGACACTTGCATATGTTGTTCCTATTCACTTCCCTATGTTTTCCATCTCAAAGTTTCCCTCAGTTTTTCTTTTCTTTGCTGTTTCTATTTCCAGTTTCAGGTCATTCACAGTCTTACTTATTTCATTAACTGGTTTAATTGTATTATCCTGTATAACTTTAAGGGATCTGTTTGTTTCAAATTTAAGGATCTCTACGTGTTTTATTTTATTTTTGTGGTTTTTTAAGAGATTGTTTTCTTTTTGTCTTTAAAGACCTCTATCACATTAATAAGATTGGCTTTATGGTGATTTTCTTGTGCTTCATTTGAGTTAGGGTTTCCAGAGCTTGCTGTAGTAGAAAGTTAGCTGTGCTCTGAAGGTTTTATATTACCTTTGTCTTGTTCTCTGTGTTCTGAGGGTCTTTAGCCATCAGAATGGCTTTCATCACTGGTTAGTCCTATTGTATTAGGTATGGGGATTGAGCTTAACCTCTCTAGTCCTGGTGTGTCAGTCCTCTGATGTGTATCCATGGGATGTATGTTTCCTGATCACCAGGTTTGAATGGTTCATGACCTCTTAGTCTGATGAAGGTGGATGGAGAAATGGCAGGAGTGTGGAGGTCCAGCAGGGATACCAGACTGCTCATGGAAGCTTGGGGTTCCAAGTGAATTCAGTGGGCATGTAAGATGAGTGGGTGAAGATAATGTAATCTATACACATCAGGATCTGCATGACTGATGAAAGTGGATGAAAAGGGCAGTAGGATAATAACAGGATACCCACACTCTTTTGGAATCGAGTGGAATGAATCTATTTGCCATCTGATCTCTGGGTATCATGTAAACTAGCAAATTATAAACATAGCAAATAAGAGTAAAATAACAAAATATCTCTGTATAATACTCAGTCAACAAGAATATGTTTTCAGAGTATGTAAAATACATTATTTATTAAGTTGATTTTAAAAAAAGATACCAACTTGAAAAGAGTATTTCAACTATGTCAAAGAATATAAGCCTGTTTTCTGCCCCAGTACAGGGGAATGTCAGGGCCAAGAAGTGGGAGGGAGTGGGCAGGGGAGTATGGCAGGGGGAGGGTATAGGGAACTTTTGGGATAGCATTTGAAATGTAAATAAAGAAAATATCTAATAAAAAAAAGTAAAAAATAATATAAGCCTGTATTTGCTATTAATAGAAATGCAAATATTATCACTTCCTATACAATTAGGATGTGATAAAATTCCAAATGAAACTGACATACAGTCTCTGGTCTAAATGAATGAAAGAATACATTTTAGTCGCAACGGCCAATCATAAAGAGAGTCATTAATAGATTTAATAGAATCTGGACCCATCCAATCTACCAATTGAACAAATGAAAATTAAAGATCATAAGACTAGTATACATGTATAGAAGCACTGAGAAGAGGAACACAGGTCTAAGCAGATAGCATCATCACAAAGTAATAATCAAGTAAAATAGGGTTTTCTTTATTTAATAGAATAGCATCTTCCTTTCATTGTATGGCCTTAACTTAAGCAACTAGGTGGACATTTGCTTAAATAGTCTGTCATTGCATCCATCTGTAATGACACACACAGAAACCTGCCAATATTTTTTCAGCCAACTCCATTTCCAATTTTCAAATTATTTAAATTACAGAAAGCAATCTAAAGGCAGTACATGGTGTTCTACAAGAAAATGGTTTTGATCTCATGAACATATATCAAATTTAGTAAAATTTTAAGAATTGTAAAAAATAAATATAAAAACAAATGGTAGAATATCCTTTGGTGTGCTCCATTTATAAATTTTAGGAACTGCTGATTTAATCTTAAAGTTATTTTTCAAATGTTCTCTGATCTTTATCTAAAGAAATGCCTTTAATTGGATCAATATATCATTCTTTACAAAAAATATCAATTTGTTTACTTATATATATTGGTCTGTTGTTATTTTTCTTACAGATTTTGGTATTCCCATAATAGCAAAATTTCATAGAAGAGAATAATGCAGAAGCATTTGCTAAGGATTGAGGTATAACCCAAAGAAATGTAGAATTTATCCAATGCAAATGTATAGGTAAAGCTTCTGAGGCAAGAGTGAATTACGGGTGACTTCTGTACTGTTTTATAAAAAGGAATAGAAGCCAAGAATATGTTTGTTGTAGGTGCAGTATGGTGTGGGAGAAGGTGTTGCCTCTGTGGGTCCATGCAGAGACATCACTAGACACTGAGGTACCAGCACAATGATGGTATAGTATAGACTAGAATTTATTTAGGGCATGGGAACTGGAGTTTAGGGAGTAGAGTCAGGGAAAGGAAGAGAGAGAGAGAAAGAAAGAGAGAGAGAGAGAGAGGGAGATGGAGAGCAAGAGAGAGAGAGAGAATAAAAGGCAGAAACACTGGCCATGAGCACATGAAGAGTGAGGATGGAGGGGAATAGAGAGAGCAAAGGTAAGAAAGGAGCAGGAGCAAGTGAGCAAGTGAGCAAGAAAGAAAGAGAAAAGAAAGAAAGGGAGAAAGAGAGATATAGAAAAAGAGAGAAAGAGAAAGAGAAAGAGAAAAAGAGGGAAAGAAAGAAAGAGATGAGGACTGGCAAGTAAACCATTGTATAGTGAGACGGGCATACCTTGCCTTTGCCAGATAACTGTGGTGCAGAGCAAAAACAAAATGCCAACGTTTCCCTATTTTGGTTTAATTAAAAAAGAGAAACCAAGAAAGGCTGATGGTAAAGTAGGAATATGGTCTTTGTGTTCTTGGCCTACTTCCTGCTGACTTTGATGCAAGGTATCCCTGGGACACCTAAGAAAGTGAGTATGGGAATGTTGGTCCAGTCTTAGGAGACTTGTCTAATTCCTTGATGTCCAGGGTGTATAGAACCATCTGTGGGTTTGTAGGAAGGAAAAGGTTCAGTACTAGAAGCATCTGTGTCTGTGAGAGAAGATAGGAACATCTGTGGTTTGCTTCTCTGAAGCTGTCCTGAATATAATGAACACCTGGACTTGACAAGATGCTGACTCATGTGCATATATATGATAGGTTGAGAATGAATTTAAGTACTTTGGTAATTTTTTCCTTAGGTATGTATATATTTGAAATCCTTAGATATTGGTGGTTGTGAGTAAGGTGAGTCCCAATTCCAGGACCAGGAGCAGGATCCAACCCTCTAGAATAAGAACTCAGGCTACTGATTGCCAGATGTTCTTATCTGGATCAAATCTTATGGTCTGTGAGAGAGAAGTCTGAGTGGGTTTCCTGTAGCTTATAAATTTAAAAAGTGATAAGTTTGTTAACAACACAAATAGTCTTTAAGATAATCTTAGGGAAGATAAAAAACCTTCATGCAGCAGAAGAAGCAAGAAGCATTTTTTTCTGTCTGTCTAGGAGCCTGAATATCCATAAATTTAGTATATCAAGGAAAAATTAAGTTTACATTTGAAATACAAAGTGTAGGACTCTGAAAGGCAGCCTGTTTTCTGGTTGTGCTAGATTTAAACCCAGGAGACTCAGCAGATAACTGCAAGGGACCGAAGTCATTTGCATGCTGCACTACTAGACACCAGGCTCCTGATACAAGTCTCAGCTCTCTATAATTCTGTGGCCATCAGTCACATATGGTAATGTCCCAAGCCCCTTCATAGGTAGAGGATGCGACTACAGATCACATAGCCTAAAGAAAGATCTCCATTTTAATGAGTAATCTAAAATCCTGAAGGGCTTAGCCAATTAAGCTCTCCTTCTCAGACACTGAAAAAGATATTGAACTTCAGGCCTGCCCTGAAACTGGGTTACGGTTTCACTCATCACAACTCTCCCCCATGACAAGAAATGCCTGAAAAACGTGGACAGTGTCTTCTCATTAGGATCCAATATGTTGGAGCAATGGAGCAGGTCTTTATCTAAAGAGCCACATCTAAACTCCCACAGGAAGCTCCACTGCACTATCTGCAAGGTCAGCTCCCTGAGCAAGCTTGGAAACTCTCATACCTGGAGAACCTGCTCTCCTCCTCTCCCTTTCCATTTGGCCTCAAGCTACAGCCTGCCCATGGGCCCCTGCAATATTCAAAGCTCTTTGGAGACATTGAGCTGGCTCTTGGAAGTTCCCCTGGGGACCTCAGAATGTGCCTCCTCAAGCCCTGAGCATGGTCATGCAGCTTCTCACAGCCCCATGCCTGCCCAGCAGTCCTGTGTGGTGTCCACAATCAAACTTCCCCTGTCTCACATCACCCAGCAGCCTGAGCACTGGGCTGGATGTGGACCACAATATTAACCCACAACAAAGGAAATTAAAATCCTTGACCTTGTGAATATGATAGTTGATCATACAATTTAGCAACAGAAAAAGCTTATGACAATCATGGGAAATGTATATTTGAACTTGTGATTATACAGTTGGATTGTTTACTGGAATGTTTACTGGCGTTAGCATAGTTTGTAGGAAGACTGTTGGTTAATGTTAGGAGAGTGGCATAGCAAGGAGAAGAAATATGAAGCATTTAGTCACTGGGACCTGAGTTTAGTTAAGGAAGTAACAGAAAGTTTCACTTGTAAAAGCTTACATCTGAACTTGTTTATCATTTATTGTAAAGTCTGTATAAAATCTGGCAGTCTTAACAAGTTAATGAATTTACTAATGAGCAAATAAGGTTGCTTACCACTGGGTAAGGAGCAAGGTCTGTTTTTTACAGCTATCAAGCTAGTTATCTTAGCAGTACATCTACTCAGAAATCTGTGAAGATTAAATTATAATCTTTAAGTCATATATTAATTAAAATGACATGTTCATCTATAGTCCAATTACTAAGCAATTCCCAGGTCCCTGTTCTCTCCATGGCAACTAGGGAAGAATCAGACTGGCTATCAATCCCTGAAAACATTTTTTCCTCCCTCTTCCCCCTGCCTCCCATGAAGTAGATACATGTGAAATGAGAAACAGCACACATTGACATAGGCAATATAAGACATTTGATTCTCAGGGTATCTTGTTTGTCCACAGTGTAGTCCAAGCCCTGGCAGTGAGAAAGACAATGGAGTGGTGTTTCTTAATGGTTGTCATACCATAATCCAGGTAGAAACTTTTCCCTGTGACCAATATCTTCTAAGAGACCTTGGTAAAGGGATAACTGTTAGGCTGTAGTAGACTCTATCTGTCATAAACTTAAAGGTTATTACAAAACAGATTTTTTTTCTGGTATCCAGCAACAATTTATTATGCGAATCGGTATAGGAAAACTTAGGTTTTAGCTATGATCTTCTCCAGCAGAGTCTTTTTTTTTTCTCATGCCACTTTCTTATAGCTGAAGAGGTGGATTACAGACTGCATCCCAAGTTATGTCACAGTTACTATGCACTCCTTGATTATCTTAAGCTAACAAAGGGTGTGATTTGGACCCAAATGTTATAAAGAAAAGACCTATGATGAAATTACACTGTGAAATCCATCTAACAGATATCACCAACTTCACCCAGCTGAGAGGGGAGCATTGTCTGATAGCCAGAACTGAATGGAATGGGATAATTTCCTGTAAGTGACTCTGGGAGAGGATTCTAATCCTGTGAGTGGGGCGAACAAGTCCTCTTCTTTCTCTCTTTTAAGGCAAGCTGGCAGGACAAGATCTTTAGATGGAAATTTCTTGGTTGCCTAGCAAACTGTACTGCTCCCAATCATGAATGAAATGTGTTGGGAAGGTGGGCTTCCACTTTGCAAATGTAATGACAGAATAATTAGGAGATGAGGCAGAGGTGGTCTTTGGACAGAGTTGATTGCCCGTATGCTTTCCACATCTGGGGAATGTAAGCTAGTGTACTTCATCTGGGACTTGTCTTATTCTTCCAGATCAGTTCCTTGCCTGGATCCAGAAGTTAAGTTCCTTTTCTTAATCCCCTGAAATAACTGAAACTTAGCTTGAGAAACACTGTGCTCTGAATCCTAATACTGTCATATTTACCATCAGTGAGACTGATGAAGGTGAAGCACCCTTCACCTTGCTTATTGTTATTTTTAAGAAAAAAAAAACAACAACAACAAAAATAATACGACACTTGTGATGTATAAAGAAAGGGATTTAGGGTTATGTAAACAAAACCCGAATTCATTACTGAAGCTGAGTGATAGCATTCAAATGATCAGGCACTTAAATTTTACTTCTGAGTTGAAATTTACAGCATTTGATGACTGGTTCACGGAACATAGGGGCTCTATTACATAAAGAATATTTAGGAATCCATTAATAAGGTGTCGTAACTCTAGTTCAGTAGCTTACTCCATTCCCCACATTCTGATGACAATATTCTGGACTCAGAGTCTGGTGAAAGTACTCTTAGTGCCTCTAGTATTTATACTGTCTTTTATTTTATTTTATTTTATTTTATCACCGAGGTAGCAGGAATACAAAGGAAGTAAACATCAACATCTACAAATATATATATGGATTAATAAAACAGTAGGACTGAGAAAAATATCCTTTACACTGAAAAAAATTTGGTTACCATGAAGTTAGCCACCCAATCAGATCATAGTGCCTGAGTTGGCTGTTTGTTTCAAATTTTGTAACTATTGTTCTTCCAAAATATTTGTGATACAAAAGGACGCTAAAAGTTTATATATGCTATTGGATGGATCACAGGGCCCCCAATGGAGGAGCTAGAGAAAGTACCCAAGGAGCTAAAGTGATCTGCAATCCTATAGGTGGAACAAAAATATGAACTAACCAGTACCCACGGAGCTCATGTCTCTAGCTGCATATGAATCAGAAGATGGCCTAGTCACCCATCAGTGGAAAGAGAGGCCCATTGGTCGTGCAAACGTTATCTGCTTCAGTACAGGGGAACGACAGGGCCAAGAAGTGGGAGTGCGTGGGTGGGGGAGTGGGTGGAGGAGGGTGTGGGGGACTTTTTGGATAGCATTTGAAATGTAAATGTAATAAATACCCAATTTAAAAAAAAAAGCTTATATGTGCACTGATATGCCAATAGTCACCACAGGTAGTCATTTTCCCTATTTTTGCAATGAAAAGGGTAGTAGTTCTTCTGAAAGTGGGGAGAGGGGCTAGTTTCATTTGGACTACTGATATAGTATTTTTATCAAGGGCCATGCACTTTCTTCTGTAACTCCTTCTCAGTTAAACTTAGGATGTCATTATCAGGACACAGGAGGTAGGAACACTGGTCAAAGACCACAAGAAGATTGAGACAATGTGGCCAGGGTCATAGGAAGCATCTTCTTCACTGACACATTCTAAATAGATACCTCGCAACCACATTAGCTGGGATAGGTTACATCAAATTTCAGCCACTCTGGTTTTGTAGGACCGTATAGGGTGGATGTAGTATAGACCATTTTAGAGCAGTTTTAGTCCATAGCTGATTTCTCCATGGTGCCTGACAGTCGAGCAGAAATCTTTTGAAATACATATAAACAAGGAAAGAAGGCAAAGATGCAGTACTTAGTGGAAAATCTGTAACTTCTGGGTATGTTTGAAATTTTCACTCCTTGGTCTTAGTATTTCAGAAAGTATAAGTAGTACTGAGACTAGTAGACGATGATGTGCGCGCACACACACACACACACACACAGAGAGAGAGAGAGAGAGAGAGAGAGGGGGGGGGGGAGAGAACCTTAGGAATAGGCAGTAATTGTATAAGCTTAGACTTATGATTGACAGTAGTACTCTACAGTCCACTTCCTTATGACCTGTAACAAGTCAAACAAACTCACAATTCCTGGAATTTTTTTCCTTATATTGTTATATTACACAACATTTACAGTAATGCATTCTATTAATTAATTATATAGCCTGATCACCATTCACCTCCTGCCATGCCCTCTACCCCCTCCCCACCTTCCTTTCCTCCCCTGTCTCAAATAGGATGTCACCATCCCCTCATCCCACCCCATCCTACGAAACCTCAGCATAAAAGTATTTTTTTTTAATTTAGCATTACTACAATTCATTACATGTACTTAAATTCTCATTGTAAAAGTCTAGTTGGGTGGGGGAAGGGGGGTTGGAGACAGGGAATGGAGAGGAGTTATAGGATATTGAGGAGTCGGAGGGTGAAATAGAGGGAAATAAATCTAGAGTGTAAAAAAATAGATAAATAAAAGACAAAAAAGTTAAGCTAACAATTGACTATAAGTTGCTGGAGTTGGCTAATGTCTTTGAGTAATAGCAAAGGAAGATTTTTGAACCATTCTTTCTTCTATACAAAAAGCTGGACATATATATATAATGAACAGAGTTATTTTAGCAGAGTGAGAAGGATTTTAACGTTTTAACGCTATACTTAAATGACAAGTAAGGAAAATTTTATGACTTGAGCTTCTGACTATACTCCTACTCAGTGCTTTATCACTGACAGATTAATAGTTTATCCCAACTCCATTGATTAAAGTTCACACCTGAAATTCCTTTTTCAGATCCTATGATTTGGATAAATCCTTTTTTTTCTTTTTTTATTTAGATAGTTTCTTTATATTAATTTCAAATTTCAAATGCTATCCTGAAAGTTCCCTACACCCTCCCCCGATCCTGCTCCCCTACCCACCCACTCCTGTTTCTTGGCCCTTGCATTCCCCTGTACTGGGACATATAAAGTTTGCAAGACCTAGGGGCCTCTCTTCCCAGTGATGGCTGACTAGGCCATCTTCTGCTACATATGCAGCTAGAGACATGAGCTCCGGGAGTACTGGTTAGTTCATATCGTTGTTCCACCTGTGGATTGCAGAACCCTTCAGCTCCTTGGGTGCTAACTCTAGCTTCTCCATTAGGGGCCCTGTGTTCCATCTTATAGATGACTGAATCTTAATCACCCCTTTTCCCCAGTCTGATCATTTTTCATGACATACAAATGGATGATTACAGAGAGTAGTCATTGCAAAGCAACTCTTTAAATAAGGGAATAGTGCAAGGTAAAATTTTAGATAACTATAGCAACATGATATCTGGAGCAGATTTTTACACTGTAATTTTTATCTGTTTAAAGTGAAACCTGTGACCTAAATAAACCATTTTGTTTGTTTGCCTTTCTCTTCAGGGGACCTAGAAACTCTAGAAAAACTAAAACAAACATACAAAAAGAAAATCCAGGACCTGTTTTACATATGAAATTTACTGAATAGGCAGCAGTTGCTGAAATGATAAGGCTAAAATTAGCCATAAATATCAAATTTCTGACAGAATAATTTGAACGGGAAGTCTATACAAAATATTCCTTTTATCAAATGAAATAAGATACTTTTCCACTATCTGAACATTGTTTTCTTAAATTGCAACAGAAGGAAGCATCAGGTTTAAGTGTCTAGACCAAGAAGATCTGAGAGATTGTCCTGACATAAAAAGAAAAAAACAAACAAACAAAAAACAAAAAACAAAAACAAAACAAAACAAAACAACTGAGAGACTGGACCACCATTATGAGGCATCTAGGTATCTAGAGGAAAAGAACAATTTTGTCTAATAGTTACCAGTACCACAATACTGGTGGCATCCTCTTCTTTGAAAATGTTCAGAGAACTGCTGCAAGGAACTGGAATTGTTAACTATTAAAGAGTCTTTTTTGGGATTTTTTAATTTGGCATTTTTTTCTTCATTAGACCCTTTACTACAATGCTTAGCAGATCTCTGTTATTTCCAAAGAGTTTTGAGGGCCACCAATTAAGTATACCTCATTTTAAACAAACTTTACTTCTTGTAGTTTTTTGCTTGAGATTAAATCTTGAAAACATCTACAGAAGATGAAATAAAGCTTTTCACAATTAGTAAATTACTTATGTAACTGATATAACTTAAAGCATAGTTCTAAGAACACTAACAAATTTAGTCTTTTATAAGGTACCTGACCATTAATTGTCTTGACTTAATTCTATTTACAAGTTTATACTTTTGACTTTATAAAATTAGAATTTTATACCTTTGCATTACTGAGTTTTAAATGTAAATTATGATTTGGAGATTGAACATCAAAAATAAAAATTAAACCATAAGTAGGGTCCACACACAGTGTAGGATATTTATTTTATTGAATTTTAATAGTACACATTTACAGGATATCACAGTTTTTTTGTATTAATCAGTTTCTTCAAATAGCTGTAACTTAAACAAAGTTAGCAAAGGCAACATGTTACACACACATCTTGAAGTCAGATTGCACTACCCTGGCTAGAACTTAGGAACTTATAACAATTTATCATACATGTCCATATATTCAATTTATGATATTCCTTCTCTAAAATTTTGCAGTTCCTCTTCCACCAAGTCATTTCCTTTCATCTGCACCTAAGAATATTTTATTCTCCTTTTATAAGCGATATTCAAAGATCTTCTCTTGTTCGTACCCTCTCCTTCAGCTCTTTTTCTGTTTGTGGAATATGGAATGGGTATCCTATTCTTTCTGGCTAAGATCCACTTTTTTTTTAATTAATTTTTTTATTACATCTTTTCTTCAATTACATTTCCAATGCTATCCCAAAAGTCCCCCATACCCTACCCCCTACTTCCCTACTCACCAATTCCCATTTTTTTTTGGCACTGGTGTTCCCCTGTACTGGGGCATATAAAGTTTGCATGTCCAATGGGCCTCTCTTTCCAGTGATTGCCGACTAGGTCATCTTTTGATACATATGCAGCTAGAATCAAGAGCTCCGTGGTACTGGTTAGTTCATAATGTTGTTCCACCCATAGGGTTGCAGATCCCTTCAGCTCCTTCGGTACTTTCTCTGGCTCCTCCATTGGGGGCTGTGTGACCCATCCAATACCTGAGTGTGAGCATCCACTTCTGTGTTTGCCAGGCCCCGGCATAGTCTCACAAGAGACAGCTATATCTGGGTCCTTTCATCAAAATCTTGCTAGTGAATGCAATGGTGTCAGCGTTTGGATGCTGATCATGGGTTGGATCTCTGTATATGGCAGTCTCTAGATGGTCCATCCTTTCGTCACAGCTCCAAACTTTGTCTCTGTAACTCCTTCCATGGGTGTTCTGTTCCCAATTCTAAGGAGGGGCATAGTGTCCACACTTCAGTCTTCATTCTTCTTGAGTTTCATGTGTTTAGCAAACTGTATCTTATATCTAGAGTATCCTAAGTTCTGGGCTAATATCCACTTATCAGTGAGTACATACTGTGTGAGTTCCTTTGTGATTGTGTTACCTCACTCAGGATGATGCCCTCCAGGTCCATCCATTTGCCCAAGAATTTCATAAATTCATTCTTTTTAATAGTTGAGTAGTACTCCATTCTCTAAATGTACCACATTTTCTGTATCCATTCCTCTGTTGAGCAGCATCTGGGTTCTTTCCAGCTTCTGGCTATTATAAATAAGGCTGCTATGAACATAGTGGAGCATATGTCCTTCTTACCGGTTGGGACATTTTCTGGATATATGCTCAGAAGAGGTATTGCTGGATCCTCCGGTAGTACTATGTCCAATTTTCTAAGGAAACGCCAGACTGATTTCCAGAGTGGTTGTACAAGCTTGCAATCCCACCAACAATGGAGGAATGTTCCTCTTTCTCCACATCCTTGACAGCATCTGCTGTCACCTGAATTTTTGATCTTAGCCATTCTGACTGGTGTGAGGTGGAATCTCAGGGTTGTTTTGATTTGCATTTCCCTGATGATTAAGGATGTTGAACATTTTTTCAGGTGCTTCTCTGCCATTCGGTATTCCTCAGGTGAGAATTCTTTGTTCAGTTCTGAGCCCCATTTTTTAATGGAGTTATTTGATTTTCTGGAGTCCACCTTCTTGAGTTCTTTATATATATTGGATATTAGTCCCTTATCTGATTTAGGATAGGTAAAGATCCTTTCCCAATCTATTGGTGATTTTTTTGTCTTATTGATGGGGTCTTTTGCCTTGCAGAAGCTTTGAGTTTCATGAGGTCCCACTTGTCAATTCTCGATCTTACAGCACAAGCCATTGCTGTTCTATTCAAGAATTTTTCCCCTGTGCCCATATCTTCAAGGCTTTTCCCCACTTTCTCCTCTATAAGTTTCAGTGTCTCTGGTTTTATGTGAAGTTCCTTGATCCACTTAGATTTGACCTTAGTACAAGGAGATAGGAATGGATCAATTCGCATTCTTCTACATGATAAGATCTTAGTGAGTATACACTATGCATATTCTTTTGCATCCAGGTGAACTCTGTAAGTATGAAATTTTCTAGTTCCATCTATCTGCCTGAATAATTCATGATGTCTTTTTTTAATAGATTAGAGTACTCTATTATGTAAGTTAACCTTATTTTGCGTATATATTCTTCAGGTGAGGGGACTCTGGTTTGTTTCTAGTTTGTGGAAATTATGAATGAAAGAACTATTAGTATATTGGAGCAAGTATTATTGTGCTACAGTAGAGCATCTTTTCGGTGTATGCTCAGGAGGATTATAGTTCGATGGTCAGGTAGAACTATATCCAATTTTTTTAAGAAACCACCAGATTGTTATCCACAGTGGTTGTAGATATGAGTAATCAACCAAGGAAATCAAGCACTCTCCTTCAAGGAAATATGAAGGAAATTTAAAGAAGGAGTTGGATAAATATACAATCCTGTAGCATTACACACAGGACTTAGCCTATTTAAACTAAATAATAATTTCTACTGGACAATACACAGGCTGTATTCAGGAACCATGTTAAAAAAAATACTTGAAAGCTGTGGAAAGGTGCCACTTGTATATAAATACTATCCAGATATTCACCAATTTTTTGACGGTGTTACATAAATATCAAAATTCAGTATTTATTGAATAGATGGACATGTTGTTTTTAGGTAAGTCATGCCTCTGCAGTTGCCATGTGGCTCCTCAAAGACATTGTTCATTTATTTTGTACAATAAAGGCATAACACAGATAGCATGTTGCATTAGTTGGTATGATGTTAAGAACTAATCATAAAAAATGATGGCATTAGAGAAATATAAAAATAATTAAATAATTATTTTACAAGTAGTTTGGGAAGAGTTTCCACTATAAATTTCATGACCATATACACTCTTCAGATGTACAAAAATCACTTCCCAACTCTGGAGATTTTGAACTCTATAGACCTTTCTAGATATAAACTAAGGGCATGCTTAAATTAAAAAAGTAGGGTGATTAATAGGGTAGATCAGAGGCCAGATACATCAATTCAGAAATTATTGGAATCAGTTCAGACATTGCAGTAGAGGATAATTAAAGAGTTGAAGAGGATATAAGAGGAATGATTCTGGGAGAATTAGTGAAGTTTTTGCACACAAACAATGTTAGTGCCTGACATGCAATATGATGTGTCCAACATTAATATATGTGTCAAAGACCAACTATGACACTGCAGGGCAAAGTGCAGAAGTCTGCAAGTCACAATGGCATGAGTTAGTGGTAAGAGCAGCTGCAGGATGCTGGTCCAGATAATGACAGAAACAGCTGCCTATGGTAGGCAGTGATAAGACAGGGTATGGGGGTCCAAACACACAAACAAACAAACAGAATGGTTGAAACTGCCAAGTTTCAGCAATTTGTTTTTTCTCTCAACAGCTATTTAGATCAATTAAGACAAAAATGTTTGTACTAAAAAGAAAATTATCTCACATCCAAAACTTACATATGTCCTAGAGACAGTCACTAGCAAAAGATAATCTTCAAACACAGATTAAAATCTATATTTGTGACTTTAAACCAGTAATTATTTAGTCATTGATTAACAAAGTTTGAATAGTTCAGGTCTATAGTAGCAAGTTAAAGCCTGAGCTTGGTGGACAACCATCTGTACTTACTCAGGAGCAGTTTGCATATCTTCCATCTTATTTTTGAAGTTTAGATCAGCTAAGGTGGCTAATCATTTGTTCTCTGTTCTTATACTCATAATAAAAATGTTTTTCTTCATTATAAGCTTAGTGTTTCCTGGAGCCCATAGAAAACCTGCTACCTTATCCCTAGAACAAAAGATCAGTGAACTCAGGCCCAACTTAGAGTGCATTATTTTAAGTTTTTTTTCAACCAATAACTTGCCCGAAGTCTATCCTTCTTGACTCTCAAATTACGTGCTTGTAATTCATGTTGAATCCTCACTGCATGCATTTTTGTAACTCAAGCAGTTTTTGCCATTATATCAGGAATGGTCACACTTTTTTTCTTAATTCTAACATAAAACTTTCTTTTTTCCAATTTTTATTATATATTTACTTCATTTACATTTCAAATACTATCCCTAAATTCCCGTACACACCCTCCCTGATACCCTACTCACCCACTCCCAATTCTTGGCCCTGGTGATTCCCCTGTACAGGGGCATATAAATTTTGCAATACCAATAGCTGACTGTGAGCATCCACTTCTGTGTTTCACAGGCACTGGCATAGCCTCACAAGAGACAGCTATATCAGGGTCCTTTCACCAAAATCTTCCTGGCATATGCAATAATGTCTGCATTAGGTGGCTGATTATGGGATGGATACTTGTGTGGGGCAGTCTCTGGATGGTCCAATCTTTAGTCTCATCTCCAAACTTTGTCCATCTTTCTCAGCCTGTTTATTCTTTGTGCAGAGAAAGGTAATTGACTTGTTTGAGTTAACTTTATATCCAGCTACTTCACTGAAGCTGTTTATCAGGTTTAGAAGTTCTCTGGTTTAATTTTTAGTGTCACTAATATATACTATCATATCATCTGCAAAAAGTGATATTTTGACTTCTTCTTTTCCAATTTGTATCCCCTTGATCTTCTTATGTTGTCGAATTGCTCTGAGTAGGACTTCAAATACTATGTTGAATAGGTAATGAGAAAGTGCGCAGCCCTGTTTAGTCCCTGATTTTAGTGGGAATGCTTCAAGCTTCTCACCATTTACTTTGACGTTGCCTACTCGTTTGCTGTAGATTGCTTTTATTATGTTTAGGTATGGGCCTTGAATTCCTGGTCATTCCAAGACTTTTATCATGAATGGGTGTTGGATTTTATGAAATAATTTCTCCGCATCTAATGAGATAATCATGTGGTTTTTGTCTTTGAGTTTGTTTATATAGTGGATTATGTTGATGGATTTCCATATAATAAACAATCCCTGCATCCCTGGAATGAAACCTACTTGGTCATAATGGATAATCATTTTGATGTGTTCTTGGATTCGGTTTGCAAGGATTTTATTGAGTATTTTTGCATTGATATTCATAATGGAAATTGGTCTGAGGTTCTCTTTCTTTGTTGGGTCTTTCTCTGGTTTAGGTAGCAGAGTAATTTTGGCTTCATAGAATGAATTGGCTAGAGTTCCTTCTGTTCCTATTTTGTGGGATAGTTTGAGAAGAACTGGAATTAGATCTTCTTTGAAGGTCTGATAGAACTCTGCACTAAACCCATCTGTTCCTGGGCTCTTTTCGGTTGGGAGTCTATAAATGACTGCTTCTATTTCTTTTGGAGATATAGGATTGTTTCAGTCATTAATCTGATCTTGATTTAACATTGGCATCTGTTATCTGTCTTTAAATTTCTCCATTTCATTCAGGTTTCCAGTTTTGTTGAGTATAACCTTTTGTAGAAGGATCTGATTGTGTTTTGGGTTTCCTCAGGATCACTTGTCATGTCTCCTGTTTCATTTCTGATTTTGTTAATTAGGATGCTGTCCCTGTGCCCTCTAGTGAGTCTGGATACGGGTTTATCTATCTTGTTGATTTTCTCAAAGAAACATCTCCTCATTTTGTTGATTATTTGAGAAAAATCAAATAAACAAAGGTAAAATGATATTAAAGGAATGGAGTAACAATAAGGGAAGCTGGTGGATAGCCTAGCAGTTCAGAAAGGACAGTGTGCACCAGAATTTAAAAATGTCAAGTAATGAGGGACATTGGGACAAGGGTGAAGCATTAGTGATTTGGGGATTTCTGATTTCTGATATAAACTGTGAATTAGGTAAAGTTTGGAAATATGTTAGTGATCTTGCTAAGCATATGAAATTATTTCTTAAGTTATTAAAGACATTTTAGTTCTGAGCTTCCTAGGCTACCTGTATTTCACGCAGAGAGCATCAGTGTCGTGACTTTTATGAGTAGTTACTTATTGGAGAGGATTTTTTTAATTTTTAATAATTTTTATTACGTATTTTCCTCAATTACATTTCCAGTGCTATCCCAAAAGTCCCCCATACTCCGCCCCACTTCCCTACCCACCCATTCCCATTCTTTTGGCCCTGGCATTCCCCTATATTGGGGCATATAAAGTTTGCAAGTCCAATGGGCCTCTCTTTCCAGTGATGGCCGACTAGGCCATCTTTCGATACATATGCAGCTAGAGTCAAGAGCTCTGGGGAACTGGTTAGTTCATCATGTTGTTCCCCCTATAGGGTTGCAGATCCCTTTAACTCCTTGGGTACTTTCTCTAGCTTCTCCATTGGGAGCCCTGTGATCCATCCAATAGCTGACTGTGAGCATCCACTTCTGTGTTTGCTAGGCCCCAGCATAGTCTCACAAGAGACAGCTATATGTGGGTCCTTTCAGCAAAATCTTGCTAGTGTATGCAATGGTGTCAGTGTTTGGAAGCTGATTATGGGATGGATCCCTGGATATGGCAGTCTCTAGATGGTCCATCCTTTCATCACAGCTCCAAACTTTGTCTCTGTAACTCCTTCCATGGGTGTTTTGTTCCCAATTCTAAGAAGGGGCATAGTGTCCACACTTTGGTCTTCATTCTTCTTAAGTTTCATGCGTTTAGCAAATTGTATCTTATATCTTGGGTATCCTAAGTTTTGGGCTAATATCCACTTATCAGTGAATACATATTGTGTGAGTTCCTTTGTGATTGTGTTACCTCACTCAAGATAATGCCCTCCAGGTCCATCCATTTGGTTAGGAATTTCATAAATTCATTCTTTTTAATAGCTGAGTAATACTCCATTGTGTAAATGTACCATAATTTCTGTATCCATTCCTCTGTTGAGGGGCATCTGGGTTCTTTCCAGCTTCTGGCTATTATAAATAAGGCTGCTATGAACATAGTGGAGCATGTGTCCTTCTTACCGGTTGGGACATCTTCTGGATATATGCCCAGGAGAGGTATTGCTGGATCCTCCGGTAGTACCATGTCCAATTTTCTGAGGAAATGCCAGACTGATTTCCAGAGTGGTTGTACAAGCTTGAAATCCCACCAACAATGGAGGAGTGTTCCTCTTTCTCCACATCCTCGCAAGCATCTGCTGTCACCTGAATTTTTGATCTTAGCCATTCTGACTGGTGTGAGGTAGAATCTCAGGGTTGTTTTGATTTGCATTTCCCTGATGATTAAGGATGTTGAACATTTTTTCAGGTGCTTCTCTGCCATTCGGTATTCCTCAGGTGAGAATTCTTTGTTCAGTTCTGAGCCCCATTTTTTAATGGGGTTATTTGATTTTCTGGAGGCCACCTTCTTGAGTTCTTTATATATATTGGATATTAGTCCCTTATCTGATTTAGGATAGGTAAAGATCCTTTCCCAATCGGTTGGTGATTTTTTTGTCTTATTGATGGTGTCTTTTGCCTTGCAGAAGCTTTGAGTTTCATGAGGTCCCACTTGTTAATTCTCAGTCTTACAGCACAAGCCATTGCTGTTGTATTCAAGAATTTTTCCCCTGTGCCCATATCTTCAAGGCTTTTCCCCACTTTCTCCTCTATAAGTTTCAGTGTCTCTGGTTTTATGTGAAGTTCCTTGATCCACTTAGACTTGAACTTAGTACAAGGAGATAGGAATGGATCAATTCGCATTCTTCTACATGATAACAACCAGTTGTTCCAGCACCATTTGTTGAAAATGCTGTCTTTCTTCCACTGGAAGGTTTTAGCTACCTTGTTGAAGATCAAGTGACCATAGGTGTGTGGGTTCATTTCTTGGTCTTCAATTCTATTCCATTGGTCTACTTGTCTGTCACTATACCAGTACCAAGCTGTTTTTATCACAATTGCTCTGTAGTAAAGCTATAGGTCCGGCATGGTGATTCCACCAGAGGTTCTTTTATCCTTGAGAAGAGTTTTTGCTATCCTAGGTTTTTTGTTATTCCAAATGAATTTGCAGATTGCACTTTCTAATTCGTTGAAGAATTGAGTTGGAATTTTGGTGGGGATTGCATTGAATCTGTAGATTGCTTTTGGCAAAATAGCCATTTTTACAATGTTGATCCTGCCAATCCATGAGCATGGGAGATCTTTCCATCTTCTGAGATCTTCTATAATTTCTTTCTTCAGAGACTTGAAGTTTTTATTATACAGATCTTTCACTTCCTTAGTTAGAGTCACGCCAAGATATTTTATATCATTTGTGACTATTGAGAATGGTGTTGTTTCCCTAATTTCTTTCTCAGCCTGTTTATTCTTTGTGTAGAGAAAGGCCATTGATTTGTTTGAGTTAATTTTATATTCAGCTACTTCACCGAAGCTGTTTATCAGGTTTAAGCGTTCTCTGGTGGAATTTTTAGGGTCACTTATATATACTATCATATCATCTGCAAAAAGTGATATTTTGACTTCATCTTTTTCAATTTGTATCCCTTTGATCTCCTTTTGTTATCGAATTGCTCTGGCTAGGACTTCAAGTACAATGTTGAATAGGTATGGAGAAAGTGGACAGCCTTGTCTAGTCCCTGATTTTAGAGGGATTGCTTCAAGCTTCTCACCATTTTCTTTGATGTTGGCTACTGCTTTGCTGTATATTGCTTTTATCATGTTTAGGTATGGGCCTTGAATTCCTGATCTTTCCAAGACTTTTATCATGAATGGGTGTTGGATCTTGTCAAATGCTTTTTCTGCATCTAACGAGATGACCATGTGGTTTATGTCTTTGAGTTTGTTTATATACTGGATTACGTTGATGGATTTCCATATATTGAACCATCCCTGCATCCCTGGGATGAAACCTACTTGGTCAGGATGGATGATTGTTTCTTTAATCTGTTGTTTGTTTGTTTGTTTAGTTTTTTGTTTGTTTGTTTGTTTGTTTTTACAGTTCAGTCATTATCCCCTTCTTGGTTCATCCTCTGACAGTTCCGGATCCCATTCCTACTCCTGTGTCTACAAGAAGATACCCCTCCATATCCTGCCAGGACTCGCCACTCCCTGGAGCCTCAATGTTTGATGCCTCTTCACTCACTGAGGCCAGACCAGACAGTTCTCTGTCTCAAAAGGAGACACCTTAGAGAAAATGCCCAACACTGGGGAGAGGGAACTTGTAGAGTTCACTTCTACTAGAAAGATAATGCCTCAAGTGGAGGGATGGGCTTGCCATTCCACAGTCAAAACTCTGACCCAGAATTGTTCCTATCAAAAAGAACTGCAGGGGCAAAAATGGATAAAAGACTGAGAGAAAGGAAGTCCAGTGAACAGTACAATTTGGGATACATCTCAAGGGGCTTCAAGACCTGACACTATTACTAATGCTGTTGTGTGCTTACAGACAGGAGCAGTCCTCTGAGAGGCACAACAAACAGCTGACCAAGACAGAAGCAGAAACTTTCGCCCATCCAATGGATAGAAGCTGGGGACCCCTGTGGTTGAATTAGTGAAAGGCTGGAAGAATTTGTGGAGGAAGGTGATTCCACTGAAAAAACTGCAATCTCAACTAACCTGGACCCCTGCAATCTCACATATTCTGAACCACCATCTAAGCAGCATGCACTAGCAGGTATGAGGCCCCTGACACATATACAGCAGGGACCATGCCCTTGTATCTGTTGTTCCGTATCATAGAGAAAAAAATTCATGTGCTCATAACTAAAGGTAAGCTTATTACTTAATGAGCCATATATCCAGCCTACATATTTTGATATTATTCTAAAAAGTACCAAGTGTATATAATTCAATATCCATACTTATAAACACTTTGTGGAACCCTACAATTTCTCACAACTCCAGCTATAAAGCTGTCCTAAGAGTTCCTTCTCAAATTTAAATATTATTTTTCTGAATACTGGATTTAAATTTTGAAAAAATGGGAAAAATCTGTGTTGTTCTTCTTTAAGTTCTACACATATAGTGGAACAATATAAACACAGGGAGCACATATTCAGTGTCACACACATAAAGAAAGCTTTTTCCAAAAATTTCACATAGACATACAGTAATTCTACTTTCCAGAGCGTGACAAATGTTTGTTAAGGAGAAGTGATTTGTATAAACAGGTTCCATTACATGCAGATTTATCTGAATCATTACATTGTGTTTTTCATACCTATTACTCAAGAATTACAATAATTTGAAAGTAGGTATTTCATATTATAGATATTATACAGCTTACTTTCTACAAATAAAGCATGTTAATACTAGTGATTATTATATCACTTACCCTCTCCATTATCATCCATTACATTCTAATCCACGTAACTGTAATTCTTTGAACAGCCACACTCTCAAGTCTCTTATTTCCTTCCCTTCATTTTTGTATTTTTTCTTCACAAATATAAATTAATATAGTAAATATAGTAATAAGTAAGTATATTAATATAGTAATATATAGTGATATGTAATATAGTATATATAAATATAATACTATGTAGTACTATAAAGTAAAAAAATACCAGTTATAGTAATACAGTAACATAATACCTCCACTTCACTTTATATTTTTACCTAAATTATCCAGCGAATAAAAGGTTAATATAGAGAACATTGGCTGCTCATTATTACTGCAATATTTCTTGAAACAAATAAGTAATACTGAACAGCCCTCTTTGCCATTTGTGTATTTCCTACTATATCACAGTGGGTACATACTCTGCATGAACTTGCCAATTCTCTATCCTGCTTAAGTTACTTCTGAATATTGACATTTTCTCTAAACCAACAACAGTTTTCAGAGCATTTCTTAATTTACAAGGCAGGCTGCAATTTTTCAAGCAGGAATACTAGGCCAATCTATGTAAAAGAAAACAGCCTGCAGGGTAAATTCCCTCATAATCCCTTAGGACTGGTATATTCTCTAGATAGAGGGATCAGCCCAACCTTAGTTGCATTGTTCACTACCTCCTGTATAGAATATGCCACTAGTGATATAACAAGAAAGCTCAATAAACAATGCCACATGGAGAATAGATTCACATTGTGGTTTTTCTCATTCATATGATTGATGACATACCCCATCTTTACCTTACATATTTCTTTCATCTTTGGGAGTGTAGTATTTCTCCAGAAATACCTGATAGTATAGAAATCTGTGAGTCCAAGAAAGTGGCACCAATAAACACAGAGGACCTTTATAATGCCTCTCTGGGTCTGCATGGCAAATGCTGTTTGCTGTGCCTTACAGTCCCTCTGGAAAAAAACAACATAGCATTTAGTTGTTTTGTTTTTATGAAAGTAGACTCACTAAATAAGCACACTTTTTGTAGGTCAAAAGTATATGTGAAATATAATGCTTTGAGAGAGTAACTTTGGTGAGTCCAGGAAGGTGCACCCCTGAGAAATTAGGCCATGCAACAGATCTGGTATAAAAGGGATTTATTGGGTAGGGTTGAGGAGTAAGAATATGAGCAAGTGATAGATGCAGAGAAGTGCACATGTAGATAAGCAGATAAAAAGGAGCAGTTCAGGGAGGGCAGATAAAAAGGGGAGTAGAGACAGATAATATGCCAGGAACAGAGAGAGAAACAGGAGAACAGAGAGAGATCTAGGATGGTGGGGGGCCGTTTTGCTACACATACCTGGCACACCTGGCACAGCTAGCACACCTGGTAGGTGTTCAGGCAACTAATGATGTAGGCATCTGCTATGTCCCTGAGAACAAGGCAGGGAAATCAGCTCTATGCTAACTATATGAGCATACCAAGCCTGTGCTACCATTAGTTGAATCTTCTCATATGAATTTCAATAAATATGTTTTTTTTTATTTTAAGTGAATTTCTTTAGTATGGTCTTTCAAATGAATAATTCATGATTTTACCAAGTATTTTAACTTCAGGTTTTATATTTTTTGGTCATTTGATTTGGACATTATAGGTTATTTAAAATGTTATTTACTACATCTTTTTAAAAATATTCCTCTAACTCCACTTAAAATCTCTGCCTAAATATGAGTAGAAAGGAGGTTTTAGTAATCATAAGGAAACATTTTGCTTAATATGATAGTAATGTTTATGGATTCTTTCATTTAATAGTTTTCTATTGTGAAACATTTAGAAAAATATGTTCAAATCTGAAATGCAAATTACCTGCAGTCTGTTTCTGTACTCATACACTTGTCACATTTACATTTCTCTTTTTCCTAAATGCTACAGGCATTATCTGGAGAATTTGATGTTTTTAATAGCACTAGATCCATTTATATATTTTCTTGTGTATGTGTTCTTGCTTTAAAAATTTGGTCTCTTACATAATTGTATATTTTAAAAAGTTGTTTTAAATAACAGGCACATTACTTACATCCATCTTAGCTGATGTCACATTAGGGTAAAAAGGAACATATGCTTTGCATCCCACTTTACTAAGGTTAAAGAATCCATGCCATATATTTCACCACCGTTATTAAGATGATCATATGGTATAAGCCAACTTAGGCAACACTGTAAATCTTAGAGTCTGCAGAAGTGGCAAGAGGTTGCCAGAAGACCACCAGAAGTTTTTTTGGTGCACTTCTCTTTACTAAGTCACAACAAATTGTGATCAATGAAGTATGTAGGAGAACCAATGCCAAAGTGTTGTCAATGAGAACCAACATCTGAAAAGGTCAATAAAGATGAGCAAAGAGTGGCAAGGTGAACCAATGATACAGCATAATTCACTCTCTATTATTTTATACTTATAAGCTTTCCAAATCAAACATGTACTCTCAAGTGTCTAGCAAAACATCAAATGCTCTTTATTCAGGCAGCATCCAGAAAAGCTACTAAATACTTTTTATAATTATATCTTCTTTTTTATTATATATTTTCTTTATTTACATTTCAAATGTTATCCCCTTTCCTAGTTTTCCCTCTAAAAACCCCATACCCCGCTTCCCCTGCTCACCAACCTACCTATTCCTATTTCCTGTCCCTGGCTTTCCCCTATACTGGGGCAGATAACCTTCACAGGACTAAGGGCCTCTCTTTCTGTTGATAACCTATTAGGCTATCCTCTGCTATATATGTAGCAAGAGCCATGAGTCCCACCACGTGTTTCCTTTGGTGGTTTAGTCCCAGGGACCTCTGGAGGTACTAGTTAGTTCATAATGTTGTTCTTCCTAGGGGGGCTACAAACCCCTTCAGCTCTTTGGGTACTTTCTCTAGCTCCTTCATTGAGTACCCTGTGCCCCATCCAATGGTTGTCTGTGAGCATCCACTTCTGTATTTGTCAGGCACTGGAAGAGCCTCTCAGGAGACTCTGATATCTGGCTCTTGTCAGCAAGCACTTGTTGGCATCCACAATAGTGCCTGGGTTTGGTGATTGTTTATGGGATAGATCCCCAGGTGGGGCAGACTCTGGATGTTCATTCCTTCAGTCTCTGCTTTGAACTTTGTCTCTGTAACTCCTTCCATGGGTATTTTGTTCCCCCTTCTTAGAAGGATCAAATATACACAGTTTGGAAATCCTTCTTAAGTTTCATTTGTTTTTCAAACTGTATCTTCATTTTTCTACAATATAAAAATGATAAGATTAGACAGGGCTTTTTAGCTTAAAGGAATCTGTCTCAAAGATATATGTTTAATGATTTGTCTATGGCTATCATCAAGCTTCTACAGATTTTTTAAGATTTTATTTTATTTTAATGTATATATTACACTGCATATTCAATTCCCTGACCCATGCACCCTCTCACCTTTCCACATTCCACACCTCCTTCCCATCCATCCTCACCCTGTCACCACATGGATGACCCCACCCAACCCCACCGGACCTCTAAACACCCTGGGGCCTCCAGTCTTTTGAGGATTAGGGGCAACATTTCTGAATGAACATAGTCCAGGAAGTCCTCTACTGTATTTTGTTGGGGACCTCATATTAGCTGGTGTATGGTGATGTTTGGTGGCCCAGTGTTTGAGAGATCAGGGAGGTCCAGATTAATTGAGACTGCCAGTCCTCCTACAGGATCATCCTTCTCCTCTGCTTCTTTCAGCTTTCCCTAATTCAAACAATAGGGGTCAGCTGCTTCTGTCCATTGGTTGGGAGCAAATATCTGCATCTGACTCTTTCAGCTGCTCTTTGGATCTTTCCTAGGGCAATCATGTTAGGTCCCTTTTTGTTAAATTTCCATAGTCTCAGTAAAAGTGTCAGGCCTTGAGACCTCTGCTCGACTTGGATCCCACTTTGGGCCTGTTGATAGACATACTTTCCTCAGGGTGCTCTCCATTTCCATCACTGTAATTCTTTCAGACAGAAACAATTATGGGTCAGAGGTGTGACTGTGGGATGGCAACCTTATCCCTCACTTCATGTTCTCCTATCTTTCTGCTGGAGGTGGGCTCTATAAGTTCCCTCTCCCTACTCTAGGACATTTCATCTAAAGTCCTTCCCTTTGAGTACTGGGACTCTCTTACCTTGCAGGTCTCTACTCCATTCTGAGGGACCCCCCAACCTCCTATTTCCTGAGGACGCCTGTTTACATTCTTTCTGCTGGCCCTCAGGGCTTCAGCCCTTTTCCCTCACCCAATACCAGATCAGATTTACCTCCCCACCCCACCCCCACTCCCTCCATCCAGTACACTTTCCCTCCCAGTACACTTTCCTTCCCTCCCTCTCTACTTGTGATTGCTTTCTTCTCTCTCCAGTGGAACTGAGGCATCCTGTCTTGGGCACTTCAGTTTGTTGAGATGAGTTCTGTGTATCTTGGGTATTCCGTACTGTTTTGTTTGTTTGTTTGTTTCATTTTTTGCTAATATCCACTTATTAAATACCAACATATTTAAAGATTAGATGTCTTTGATAAATAAGGTCTACAAACTCCTAGGTATAGTCAATCTAGCCTAAACTAACTTTAATTTATATATCGAACCTTATTGTATTTATTGCTATATTTATGATTGAAAGTTTCTTTTGATGTAAAGGTATCAATGTTTTATATTTTTTTAATTTAATTTTGCTTTTTGTCCGCCTCCATGTCGCCCATTCCCACATTGCTTCTTCCCCTCCTCCTCCTTCTACTCTGAGCAGGTAAGCTCCTCAACCGGGACATCTCCTGCAACCATCGACTTCAAATCTCTGCAAGGATAGTTTCTTCTTCTCCCATAGAGGCCAGGCAAGAAAGCCCAGCTAATAATACATAACTCACATACAAACAACTGCTTTTGAGATAAACCCTGTTCCAGTTGTCCAGGACCCACATGAATGCTCAGCTACATATCTGCTACATAAAAAGGGAGGCCTAGATCCAGCCCATGTGTGTACTTTGGTTAATGGTTCAGCCTCTGAGAGCCCCAAGGGTCCAGTTGATTTGACATTGTCTCCTGTGAAGTCTCTATTCAATTCAGGGGCCACAATCAATCCTTCTATTCTTCCAAAAGAGCCCCCAAGCTCCATTCACTCTTTGGCTGTGGGTTTCTTTATCTGTCTGATTCAGCTGCTGGGTGGAGCCTCTCAGAAAACAACATGATCCTGACTGCAAGCCTAACAGAGTATCATTAGTAGTGTTAGGGATTGGTGCTTACCCATGGCTTTGGTCTCAAGTTGGGCTAGTTGTTGTTTGACAATCCCCTTAATTTCTTCTCCATCCCCTGTGCTTACCTTTCTTGTAAACAGGATAAATTTTGGGATGAAAGTTCTGTGGGTGCTTTGGTGTCTCTATCATTACAATGAAGTTCCTTCCTGGCTACAGGAGGTGGCATCTTCAGGTTCCATATCCCCCAAAGTAATTAGTCACATGTAAGGTGACCTACAATGATTCCTGGGCACCTCTATTATCCCAGGTCTCTAGCTTGGCCTCTAGACCTGCCCCCCATCTCCTTACTATCATCAGTTGCAGATTTCCTTCCATTGTCATGACCACCTAGTCATCTTTACTGTACTTCTGCTTTTCCTATTCCACGAAAGTAACTATGCCTAGGCATTATGTATGTGTATATATATATATATATATATATATATATATATATATATATATATGTATTTCTTAATTCTAGACTCTGTAGAAGACTGAAAGATGTACCAATCTATGAGCACTAAGCTATTAGGAATTGATTAAATACTATGAACACAGCAATAATCATAGATACTTTCCAAGGGTATGGTGTCTGTCTACCCACAGGTTTCTGGCCATAATAGCAATAAGACTTAAGTGTTTTGGAGTGGACCTTAAGGCCGATTAGAAAACTATTGAGTACATCCATGAAATTCATGTAACAATTGTATCAGTTGGCATTTTTCAGCAGGACAGTCACTTTAATTACTGGGATTCAAAGCCTAGTGGGATTGATTTCTTTCCTCCTCTGGTGGCATAGAACTGTTTCCAGTGCCATGAAAGATATCCATTAAGGATCAAGCTTACAGGTCAATTCTATATTGATTTCCCACTGTTCTGTAACTTCAGAATGTAGCGTGTTCAACTAAAGGGCTGTACTTCCATATACGGCATTGTAACCAAGAATGTTAACAATAGCATTGTAATGAATAGGATCCCCCTAGAAAACAAGCCAATACAAAGAGGTAACACATTTCTGGTATTAGATTTTATTTTTGTTAGCTTGTAGTGTCCAGTAAAGAAATGGTTATTTTGTTATCAGTTAACTCTATTGTTTAAATATTGGTATGTGTATATACATATTAAGGACACTTTTAGCATAGTCACTTTCCATATGACTTATTCAAAATGCCTCCAGTAATATTTATCCTTCTCTATGTTCCCTACTTTTTCCTGCTCTTCTGTTGCCCTCACTGTTTAATCCTTGATGTATCATAATTTTCCTTTAGCCCTTTATACCACTCACTGGCTTATAAAGCATTCTCTTTCTTTAAATGCATTTCCATACTCATTTACTAGTTTCCTAAAATATATAGTTATTCCAAATACAACACACATATCTGAAAAAAATATCAGCTTTACACCTGAATCATATTCTTCTGTGACAAAATTTCAATAACTTTAAGGGAATAATCTTTGAGGTGTTTTGAGGTGCACACAAATCTTTAATCTATGTCCTCATCCTCCCAAGTACCTGAGATTATAGTCCTCCTGCATTATCAGGGGCACTGATATTCTAGCTTTCAAAATTGTATGAAATCATCACGGAATAATGAATAGTGAGATCTTAAGAAACTTTAAAGTTGAGGAATAATAGGAAAAATCATAGAACCCCTTCTCTTGCTAAGGCATGTAGCCAAGAGATAAACTTTCCAAGTGTATATGATGTCATAGTAAAATACCTGGAAGCAGAACTAAAAATTAAAAACTTCTGCAAGTGTTATGAATGTACTAATAATTTTTGTTTTACACACATTCATTCACAAACAGGTAAATGCAATGTGTTTATTTAATTATTTTCATGGAATAAATAGGCTAGCTTTACCTTAAAAATAATAAACAAATTTGTAACAAAACTATCCAGTGCTTCCCAATTCTTTTAGTTATAACTTCACAAAATAGAAAATTCGGTCTGGGCATCCAAATCTAAACTCGAAAACCTACATGTGTGTGAAAATATAGTTCAGTGGTAGACCATTTGCTTATCTTAAAGAAAGCCATCTTTCTATCTCTAACAGACTGCAGTTCATGTTTCTTTTTCTTTATATGCATCAATTTGTATTCTATACTATTATGCAAAATGTACAACTGTTATAGGACCTAACCGTGAAAAAGTATTTGTTAAAAGGTGAGGTATGTGCTAACTTTCTTGTATATTTTAAGAAATTTTAAAGTCCCAAATAGACATTAAAATACCAAAGTAAGCTCTATTAGAAAATACAGTATTATACTTTGTGCATAATAATTTTTACCATCGATGATTTCATTGCTTCTGCATAAATTACCTCACAAAGAGGTGATACGTGGGGTAATCACAAAGAAAACTTCGGTCCCTGTAGTTTTGCCATTTTTCCTCTGCAGCTTCATGCTGTCTGATGGAGACATTACTTATGGCGATGTTCCCTTCGTTTTTACAAATCTTTTAAATTGTATGTTTTCTAGAGAATAACGACTGTTGAAAACCCACTTTCAAACGGCTTCGTTTTCACCCTCACCCCCTACCGCCGCCGCCACCTGCACCGCCTCCGCGGTCACCTTAGCGGCTTTACTCTCTGCTACGCAAGACCGGCCACAGCAGGAAATGCGTCACAAACCTGCGCAGTGGATGGGACGAGCCTGCGGAGGAAAGACAGGCTTGCTAAAACAGCATAGGGAAAGGCTGGCGTGAGGCGGGAGAGTGGGTGGGTCCGTAGGAGGGCGACTTCATAGTTGCAGAGGGGACTGAGATGCAGGGTGAAAGGGAGGTTCGCGGAGAGGAAATCTGGAGGGGGATAACATTTGAAATGTAAATAAACTAATAAAAACGTAAAATAAAAAAAGAAGAAGAAGAAGCCCCGGGGACCAAAGATTCTTTTCTTTGAGGATTTCTCCGAGCCGCAAACAGGGATGCACTGTCAGGCTGTGTTAACTTCCTGTTGTTGCAGGAGCACAGTGTGATTCCGGTTTCATCCTCAGTTTTCAAGTTTTGATAAAATCCGAAATCGATTAGCTAATGAATTCGCAATCATACGGGTTTTAGGAGTCTCGGCTTTTTCTACTGAGCTGCTTTTCTGTAGCTGTAGCTTAATAAATGAGCCCTATGTATTTGCTTTTATAAAGGAAAGGAAAATATTCCAGCGTTAGCGTTAAATCAGGTCGGCAGGGGCGGGAGGTGGCTCAATCTGCTGTTTATTTTTAAAGTTAAAATATTTCATTGGATTTTTAGTAGGTTTGGAGGCTTAAAAATAAAACTTTAAGTGTGATTTTCTTAAATAAGTGTGAATGTCTTACAGACGTTTTGCTTTTCGTTCTAACATCCAGTAATTTTCTACCAATATAATCTCTAAACAGGAATGATACATACATCCATGTGTGTGTGTGTGTGTGTGTGTGTGTGTGTGTGTGTGTGTGTGTGTGTGGTAATTGTTCAGTTCTCTTTTTAAATCTGGCCACAGTGAAGCTGATGATTATGTCAGGGAAAGAAACTTCAAAATAGTCTTATGGTTGGGATATTAATGTTATATCAGATTACATAAGATATTCTTGATTTATTTATAGCTAAGGACTATGAGAGGGATCATTGGATAGAAAATTGTTAGCACTAAGAAAGACTCTGGCTGAAGTAAGATCAAAGTAATAAGACTTCATCTGGAAATTGGTACAGGAGAAGAAACACACTCAGTTGTGCATGGTTGTAATTTCTCCCTCCCTTAAAAATGATTCTAGTTTAAATACACTTTTATGTAAAAGAGTACAGATATTCTGAAATAAGCTTCTAGATCATAAATACATTTTTATTAAAGAAAGACAATTCTCAGATGATGAAGTTTTGTTTTCTTTTTATTGAAAATAGATTAATCATTCAATATATTCTAATTACAGTTTCCCCTCCCTCTACCCCTCACAGTTTCTCCCCATCTCTCCTCCCTCTGCATACACTCCCTTTCAGTCTCTTGTTAGAAAAGGAAAGGCTTCTCAGAGATAATACTAAAATGTGACAAATTTTGGAAACAATGTCTCCATAGCAAAATGGAACCTAGAGGTCAAAATTCTTTGGAGAGTCTTTCCTAGAAACTGCAAACTGTGTTTGGCTTAGTTGGGGGGTAATGAGGGTGTTCAGAAAAGGAAAGTATCACACTGAGCTTAAATGAGTGGCTAGATTTGAGAATCAATGGTACTGGGGACCAGGGAAAAGAGCTATGTCCCAGTCATCATAACTTATGCCCTCATAACTATGTTAAGCCTCTTAACATAGGCTGACAGCAATGTCACCCTATTTGTATGCCATAACTTATCTTCATATTTTGTATGAATTATAATACTGCTTCTGAACAAGATTTAGAATTTCCTACCATGTGTGTGTGAAAGTTTTTCAGTAAGTTGATTTTTATATTGTTGTCTGTCTTGTATGTTATTTCTTTAAGCTATCAAGTATAGAGTCCTAAGCCAGTCTGTAGTGGTGCATGCCTTTAATCCTAGCACTTGGGAGGCAGAGGCAGTTGGATTTCTGGGTTCAAGGACAGTCTGGTCTACAAAGTGAGTTCCAGGACAGTCAGGGCTATACAGAGAAACGCTGTCTTGAAATAAACAAACAAACAAAAAAGAATAGAGTCCTAGAGCCAAAACTTGTATGATATGGTTTATATGACACGTTTTGATGGTTTTGTGTCACTGTCATATGATAATAAAATTTCTTAACATATCTAAGTCGAAATATTACATTTCTCTAGCCTTTTGTATTGTTTTCATATATGGATATCCTTCTATAGTCTCCAGCAACATCTGTTTGTATTAGGGCATTCAATCCTTTTCTCCTGAGCCTGAATGTTAAAATTAGTAACTAGAATGGGTGTTTAAAAATTGACTTGTCACTAGATCAATGACTCAGCAGTTAAGAGATCTAACTGCTTTTCAGAGGAGCCAGGTTCAATTTTCTGCACCCACATTTCAACTCACAAGCATCTGTCTTTAGTCCCAGGAGATGTGAGACACTATTTTCTGGCCTCCATAGGCACTGGAGACACGCCGCACAGACACATATAAAGGGTAATGCCAATACACAAATACATAATATTTTAAAAATCTAAAAAAAATAAAGTCTTTCATTGCAATTGGCCTATTATTAAGGGAAATTGAGTCTACTTGGAAAAATGTTGCCACAAAATAATTTCTTCAGAATTTTTGTCATTCTACAAATTCTGATCATTCTCTGTAGATTAGAACAAAATCAAGGATGGAATCTTTTGTCTTAGCTTTCTGTGCAACTGGAAAGGTGGTGAGGTGGAAATTTCAGAACTAAAATACAACAACAACAACAACAACAACTAACTTTGGCTTTTTATTAAACATGTTAATGTTTGAAAAGATAAGATAAAAAGTCCAAAGCCCAGGTCATCGTAAGACTCCTCAGATTCTTTTTCCATTCTTTCCTCTTTCTTCTAGTCAGCTGGGGTATCACTGCTGGAGGGGGTTGGACCACCTGCTTGTGCATTTCCCTGTGCTGTGGAAAGATCACACCTCTACATCACACTTCTAGATGGGGCTCCAAATATTTACAATGAGCAGAGATACTACAAACAAGCCAGGCCAGTAAGGCTTAATATTAAAATCAGATATTTTAATGAGACTATTAATCAATTCTCTTATTACCCATCACATCATAATGCAGTAAACAAACAAAATAGATGAAGACTATATACTTCAGGCTACTGATGCAATGCTAATCACTGGATAAAATGATTGTGTCATGACAAAACAACTTTATTTCCACTGTAATCACTGAGCACCTGTGTGGCTTCATAAGAAGGGTGTTAGAACCTTCTCCAGCTTCCTCTTCATAGCTCTTCTCTAGGGTGTCCCTATATCATTCTCCGATGGATAAGGGATCCATAAAAAATAGCCCGCTATTTAGCTGTATTCTGCAAATGTCCCATCTCCTTTCTCTGCTGTATAGTAATCTCACTCCCTTCAATCTCTCCTTCGTTTGAGCTGGTCACATTATGGGCTGATGCTGTATATTCTGAAGATAAACTGGCCTAAAACATGGGACAGCTTTTCAGCCATGGCCCTTGCTCACTCACTGGTATTGCCTTCCCTGTAGTATTCCAACTAATACTTTCTGCTTGGGTTGATTATCCTGAATGTCACATTTCTTGATTGTAATTTCTTCCAGTTTCTTGATTGTAAATAATCGTTGCTGTTTTTATTGTTAACAATGTAATGCCCCCCATCTGCTTTGAAAATTAAGGATAGCTGAACTCTATAACTCTCTCTCTCTCTTTGAACCCACAAAGTCTTTTAAAATCCCATTGGATTTGTCACTATACCTTGTGATGTTCCCTATTTTCTGAGAGTATAATTCTGCTATGTAGGGGTAGAACAATTGTGCAAGGGCATATGTGTGGTAGGGTTGAACCTGGGTTGATCTTTTGTTCCCCCGTGCATCATTTTCAATCCTTTGTGAATACTGTCTGCTTAACTGATATTTCTCTCCTGTGTCAGGAGTCTAGGGAATCCACTAAATCCTTAAGTTTCTCTCATTCTTTATCTCTTTCCCAGCTTTTTTTTTTATTCTACTAAATATCATAGCAAAGATCAACAGGAATACACTGTATTTTCCCTTCATCTTTGTAGCCAAAATTCTATAGGAGGTCCTTTCCTAATGTGCAAAACTGTATTTTAAGAATGCACTAGAGAATATGTCAGTCCTCTGTAGCTTTGGAATTGGCCGGAGCCTGATATAGCTGTCTCCTGAGAGTCTTTGCCAGAGCCTGACAAATACAGAAGCAGATGCTCACAGCCAACTATTGGATTGAGTACAAGTTCCTCAATGGGGTCCCCAGTAGAGTAGTAAGAGAAAGAACTTAAAAAGTTAAGGGGTTTGCAACCCCATAGGAAGAACAATAATATCAACCAACGAGACCCCCTCCCCCAAAGCTCCCAGGGACTAAAGCACAAACCAAGGAGTACACATTGAGGGACACATGACTTCATCTGCATATGTAGCTTGGTCATGTGAAGGCTGGAGAGCAGATGTGGGTGGGTGGGTAGGGGAACACTGTCATAGAAGCAGGGACAGGGGAATGGGACAGGGGGTTCTGGGGAGACTAGAAAAGGGAATAACCTTTTTTAATGTAAATAAAGAAAATATCCAATAAAAATTTTAATGTCATTAAATTTCCTCAGAGAAAGGAAATGTGATTAAAAAGAATGAGTAACTAAATCATGCAAATTAAAACTATGAAAGACAAAGAAAGGATTACTGATGGTATTATTGTAATTAATTATAAATAAATTGACAATTCACAAGGAGAATATGTGGATTTTTTATGACAGGTGTGGATGCCATATTTTTTGGTGTGGTTCCTTTTGTCATGACCTATGTGCGTGCCTACATTAAAAAAAAAAAAGCTACTAAATTATTAACAAATTTGGATTTCACAGACTTAGACTGTTGCCCGGGGGAAGGGAAAGAGAAGCTACAAGAAGATCCTGTATAAGGAAAGAATGTTTATAAAATAGGAAATAGAACACCCTCCTAACTCTAAGGGAAATTGATCAGAAAAGACAATATACTTTCAGAAGTCAGCCTTTTTTTTTTTTTTCCTTTTTTCTTTTCTTTTGCCTGCACTTGTCTGTAACAAAGATCCTAAGAAAAAACATCCATTCTCTCTAGTTCTGAAAGAAAACAGTTCTGGTTAAAGTTCAGGTTTCCTTATTACCTTAAAGGCAGTTTTCAGAATTCCATGGCTCACTGTGGTTTAGGAAATCAGTGACTCCCTTGTGCACAGCACCACCTACCGTCCCAAAATTGAACATGCCTGAGAAAACTCATTTAAAATTCCTTGGATGGTGGTGTGGTGGTGGTGGTGGTGGTGGTGGTGGTGGTGGTGGTGGTTATTGTTGTTGTTGTTGTTTTATTTGTTTACATTTTAAATGTTGTCCCCCTTCTCGGTTTCCCCTACACAAACCCCTTTTCACGTCCCCATCCCCATGACTCTGTGAGGATGCCCACCCCCCAACCACCTTCCCACTCCCACCTCACCAATTTAGCATCCCCCTATGCTGGGGCCTCCACAGGAACAAGAGCCTCCTCTCTCATTGATACCAGATAAGGCAGTCCTCTGCAACATCTTCGGCTGGAGCCACGGGGTCCATTTATGTGTATTCTTTGGTTGGTGGTTTAGTCCCTGGGAGCTCTAGGGAGTTTGGTTAATTGCTATTGTTGTTCTTCCTAAGGGAATGCAATCCTCTTCAACTCCTTCAGTCCTAACTCTTTCCTTGGAGTCCCCATATTCAGTCTGGTTGGTGGCTGAAAGCATTTGCACCTATATTGGTCAGGCTCTGGCAGAGGCTCTGGGGGACAGGTATACCAGGATCCTGTCAACAAGTGCTTCTTGGCAACAGCTTTAGTACTGGCTATGATATCTGCAGATGGAATGGTTCCCTAGGTGTGCAGTTTCTGGATGACCTTTCCTTCAGTCTCTGCTGCACTCATTCCCTGCATTTTCTTTAGACAGGAACAATTCTGGGTTAAAAATTTTCAGATTGGTAGGTGACCAAATCCCTAGAAAACTTTTTGATTTGCATATCCTTGATGACTTAGGGTGAAAATCATTTCTTTGAGTGCTTCCTGGCCATTTGAGATTCCTCCGTTTACAATTCTCTGTTTAGTTATGTATTCCACTTATTAATTGGGCTATTTGGTTATTTGTAGTCTAACTTTTTTGTTTTTGTTTTTTAAATATATTTTGGATACTAGACCTCTATCAGATATAGGATTAGTGAAGATTTTCCCAATCTGTAGGCTGCTGTTTAATTATGGGAAGCAGAGGGAGTGAGGGAGGTACCTGGGTGCAAAATTGGAGGGGGAGGGAGAAAGGGGGACAGGATTAGGTATAGGGGCAGATAGGAGAGAGGTTTAAAGACCTGGAGGAATGAATGGAAATATGCAGCTGCCAAGGGTAGGGGTGGGGGTGAAACACTAAGAAGTCCCAGAGACCTGGGATGGAGGAAAATCCCAGGACTCAGTGGGGGATGCCAAACCAAAATGCCCAACACTGTGGATATGGATCCTAAAGAGACCACCTCCAGTAGTCAGACAGGACCCCCAGTGGCAGGATGGAGACACCAACCCACCTACACAACTTTTGACTCAAAATTGATCCTGTCTAAAAGAAGTGCAGGGACAAAAACAGAGCAGAGATTGATGGAATAGCTGACCAGTGATCTGCCCAACTTGGGATCTATCCCATGGGTAGGCACCAATCCCTGAAACTATTACTGATGACGTTATGTGTTTGCAAACAGGATCCTAGTGTGGCTGTCCTCTGAGAGGCTCTAGCAGCTGCTGACTAAGACAAAAGCAGATGCTTGCAGCCAAGCATTGGGCTAAGGTCAAGGACACTTGTTGAAGAGTTAAGGGAAGGATTGAAGGAACTGAAGTGGATGCAACCCCATAGGAAGATGAACAGTGTCAGCTAACTTAGACCCATGGGAAATCCCAGGGACTAAGGCACCAACCAAATTGCATAAAGGGGTGGACAGGGGCTCCAGTCACATATGTAGCAGAGGTCTTCCTTATCCGGTCTCAGCAGGGGAGGATGTAACTAATCTTGTAGAGGATTGATGCCCCAGAGTGGGGGTATACAGGGAAGAGCACCTCTCAGAGACCAAGGGAGAGGGAGGGAACAATTCTTTGAGGGAACCAGGAGCGGGTACAAGGTTTAGGCTGTAAATAAATAAATTAGAAAAAGTCCTTGGGGGAGATGGTGGCAAAGGAACAAATTACTGTGATCAGTATGACTGAAGGTTTTTTTTTTTTTCCAGAATTGAAATGTGATGGATAATTGCTTAACAGGAGGATCCACTTCATAATTCCTTGTAAATAAATAAGGATTACTAGGCCATGCCATCTTAATTTCTTACACATGCTATGAGTGATAACAATCAAAGTGAATATTATTAGTTTGTTTTTATTTTGTTTGCAAACATGGAATAACAAGAGTCTATCTTTGTGAGGAAACTTGTAGTTCATAGTTGGCTGTAAAAATTATTGAGTTGACCTTTTGCTAGGATATTTATTCTTGACTCACTGTGTGTAGAATATTTCCATAAATATTATTTTTTCTTCAGTTCCTCTATGGCTTACAAAACAAAGAAAATCTCTTAAGATAAAGCTTTCATATTTTTGTCAGTGTGGCAGATGCAAAAGTGTCGTCTGTGTATCTCCATACTTAAGAATAATGGATAATTATAGGATTGGAGAGATCCAATTAATGGTTCCTTGTAAAGAAATAAGGGATTTTGTCCATGTCCTGTTTTCTTGCCACTTCTGCCACATACTATGTGTGCTAACAAAGTGAAAATTATTATCTTATTATTATTTTTATGTTTCCACAAACACGAATCAATAAGTGTATATAAGCATGAGCATATACACATTTCATACTTTACTGTGCCAGTTATTCAGTTGTACTTGTTTTGTGATATTTATTCTTAACTGATTGTATGTGGTATACTACCATAAATATTTTTGTCATTAGCTGTTCTCTGGTTCACAAGCCTAGAAGAATTTCTTAAGTCGAGCTTCCATGCATTTTGGCTATCTGATATATGAGAAGGAGTGGTCTGTTTATTTAGTGCAATCTCCACTAAATAAACAGGCCCTTGGTGTTCAGGCCCTTTAAACTACTATCAGTTTCACTAGTTTCCTTCAGAGCTGGAAAGGAATATTTTTCAGTGTTGTTTCCATTTTGCTGAAAGATGAATATTCTTGGGGATGGTACAGAGAACCTAATACCCTATAGAAAGAATGTGTACTGTATTAGCGCATAATGAGAAATAAAGGAGTGGGACATAATGACAAATAGAGCAGTGACACTCTCCTGTTTTTCTTTCTGAGTTTGAGTCAGTTTAAACAAGCTCCTAGAAGTTCACCATAGGTTTCATATACTGATCAGTCTTTCAACACACAGCCCAAAGCAAAAATCTTTACTATTTTTTTCTCAATATTTATTTTTGGTCTTTATTTTTTCTAAATATTAGATTGGTTAGACATTTTCTCTTTAAAATATGTAATATGTGGTTTGTAAAAAAATGTAATTTGTATGGAATTATTTTTCTGTCTTTCCTCTTCAATACAAAAGATTTGTATTTATTCATATTCTTTTAATCTGAAAAACTAACAATTATATGTAATATTAGTGCCCATTCATTGTTTGAAGCTGTATATATTTTTTTTATTTTATACTTCCTTCACTTCCTACTGATTCTTTTTTATTTTGTAGTCTGCCAGTGAATTAATTTATTAGGAAATTTGTAGGTTCAATGTGAGTAACTTCTTGAAATTGTATAATTTTAAAGGGTAATTTATCATGAGTGTTTACATGTGGGAGAATGTTTGACATTTGAAGAATTAAAAAAAAAACAAACAAACAGAGAATCAGAGAAAAAAATCACATATTCATTCAAAAACATGGCTGGGGACATGAACAAAAGGAACGTTTTCAAGAGAAGAAACTAAACTGAAAAGAATTAAGTAAAAAATGTTTGTTGTCCCAAGTAAGTAGGGAACTGCAATCAAAACAACTCTGAGATTTATCCATACAAGGTAGCATCACAAAAATTAACAAAAACAACATACTGAAAGTGTGTGGTGACAAGAGAAACTTCATTTACTTTTTGTAGGATTCCAAACTTGTATCGCCATTATGAAAATCAATGTGAAGAATTCTAACTATCAAAATGTATGTGTATGTGTGTGTGTGTCTGTGTGTATAGAGTGTGTGTATATATATATATATATATATATATATATATATATATATATATGCTAAAATTACTCACTATCCTCCTTTATAAATGCTTGCTCAGTCACATTGCTGATCTAGTCACAAACTCACAATAGCTAGGAAATGGAAACAACCTAAATATCTTTCAACTGATAAATGAAAATTGAATATATGGAGAGAAAGAGAAAGAGAGAGAGAGAGAGAGAGAGAGAGAGAGAGAGAGAGAGAGAGAGAGAGAGAGAGAGAGAATTGTGTATGTGATACTGTTCATTTTTAATGAGAAATGAAATTATGTTACTTTACAAGCAAAGATAAATAGACCTAGAAACAGCCATATTGAATGAGATTCCCCAGACCAAGACAGACAAATCTCACATTTTCCCTTATTGGGGGCTTCTATCTCCTCCTGGTCTTCAGATGTGAGTACATACCATGAAGTAACAGAAGAAATAATAAAACTAAAACGGAGTTATTTCTGCGGGAGGTGATTGGGAAAGCAGAGAGGAGAGTACAGCAAGACACAAGTGATATGATGGGAAAAGAGAACAGGGCTTTAATTAGGAAAAGGAATGTAGACAAATACAGAAAAGCAAGTAGGGGAATGAAGAAAAGTGAGGGTGTATGGGAAAATTATTAAAAATCATACTATTAAATATTTTCTGAAAGTAAGGAAAGAAGGAAGAAAAGAATGAATGAATGAACAAAAACAGGTGGAAAGGAAGAAGGGAGGGAGGGAAGAAGGAAAGAAACAACAGTATCACATGTCTGTATGTAAATGTGCATATATAGTATACATGACATTTTTTTTTTTATTTTGGCTGGCAGTGTTCCTTCTGGTGAAATATCACCTAATAAAAGCCCCAACAGACAAGAGGAGACCAATTTTCAATTATTGGTCAAGCTTGCCTAATTGACTCCCCAAACCAAATTATCCAAGTCTAGTGAAGCCATGAATTTTAAGAACACAAAATCGCCATTCTACTACACCTTCATAATTCCATACTGCATTCTATATATGCGTCTTTATACCCAGTTCAGAGTATAGGTCTGATCAAAAGGAAAGTACATATCATATCTGATGAGTATTATTCTGTCCAAAAGCATAAGGCATGGGGATTTAAGTAGCTCAATGGTACAATGCCTGACCAGTGTATAAGAGTTTCTGGGTTAAAATCCCAGAATCTCAGTGAAAATTTGTAGCACATGCATGATAGTTCAAACTTTAAAATGACCTCAAGCCAAGCCTGCCATGCAGAGTTCTATCCCAGAAAATCTTATACCAAAGAAGAGAATTTACTTCCACAAGTTTCGCTTGGACCAAAGAAAATACCTACTTCCATAAATAAATGAAAATTTAATAACTTGAATTGAAAGAACACAGAACATCAGTTTATCAGTAATCATGCTGAATTAAAAAAAAACAGATTTATTTTCAGACTGATTTATTTTCTGGTCATGGTTCCTTCCTTATCATCCCTTATTTTGTCTCTCTGTAGAAAATATATAGGCATATTTAAAATAAAAAAACCAAAAGAATAAAATAAAATAAAAAGAGAGAAAGCACCAAAATCACAGACACACAAAGATGCATGCCTTTACACAAACCACATAAAATGTAAAATTCAAATCACAATATAAAAGCAAATTACTAGTAAAGAAAATCAAACACAGTCAGAACATTCTGAGTCAACTAACAAAATACTGTCAAAATAGCATTGAGTTCATATGAGTTAGCTGGATAAAACTCGTCATGAGCCTTCCATCTGAGTGTGGTTTATACCCCCGTTGATTCACCATCAGGGTAAACTAGTTTTCCTTTGGGAGTAGTTATCATCCGGAGGTAGCTTCCTGGTTAGAAGTGAGCGATTAGGTCCACTTCCTTCTCTCAGCACTGACTTGAATCTGTGCAGATCCTGTGTATGCTGTTCTGATCTATTTGAGTCAGTCTTTTCTTTATGTGTTTACATTTCAAATGTTTTCCCCTTTTCCAGTTTCCCTTCCAGAATCCCCCTATCCTATCCCTCTCCCTGCTGCTTCTAAAACAGGGATCTCACTCCCATCTACCCAGTCCTACCTCCTCACCATCCTGGCATTCTTAATGTGCCTGGAATGCATTGTTTCCTTGGTGACATTCCTCCCTGATACACTGGCTATTAGAATCTCTGTAACTTTCTTCTGCAAAGTTTCCTAACCATACATTGGAGTTTGGATAGATATATCTCATTTATGACTAGGTAATCCAATGTCTCTCATTCTATGTACATTGTCCAGTCTAGGTTTCTTTTCCCATTTGTTCCCATCTACTACAGATGGTAGCTTCTCTGATGAAGCACTGATTAATGGGTTATGACAAAATGTCATTAAGAATCATTATATTACTTCATTTCTTTAGAACAAGATCATTTGACTTTCTCCGATGTCCATTACTTACTTAGTTCCATATGGTTGGATACAAGAAATATTTTCGTTCTTGTGGAGTGGGACTTAAATCCAATCATACAATGATTGTTCACTTCCACAATATTTCTGCCACTATTTTACCAGTGTATCATATAGGTCTGTCATGATTGTAGATCAAAGAGGTTAGAATTGGGCTGGTTTCTAAATTAATTTCCAGAAAGTGTGCAGAATATTTCACAGTAACATCATTACTATTCGGGTGGAGTGAAGGTTTCAATTAGGCACATGCTTCATTTCTCTGTGTTCAATGAGACAATTCAAGTATTGTTATCCTCAATAGAGTCATGCCATCAGTTTGTGTTGGCAATACCCTGACTTGTTTGAGTGTTTCCATGAAGACTCTGACCAAGAAATCAATTATACATAACTCATACCTAGGATTAGAGGTTTAATTTAATGAGAAATGAGTAGTTTGGAGAACCTTTCCCAGTTATTTAGTTTTTTGATTTATATTTTTCATATATATATATTTACATGTCTACTGTACAAGATTACTATAACTCCTTGAAGATGATCCACAGTTCTATTTTTCCATCTCAGTATTCCATCCCTTATTTATCTCCAAATTTATCATCTCTCCCTATAATCTTCATTTTTATATATGCTATTTCTACTTCCACTAGAAATCCTTCCCTTCCTTCTATTATCTTTTGCTATACTTTCCCTTTGTGAATTTAAGGATTCATAATGCTTTTGTGAAACTTACAACTTAATATTTAACTATGAGGGAATATATTCACATTTGTATTTAGGTTTTTGGGTACCTCATTCAGGATGACTTTTCTTCAATTTCCACCCATTTACCTGTGAGTTCCACAATTTTATTTTTTAACAACTGACTTATATTCCATTATATAAATGTACCACAATTTCATTATTCATTCACTACTTTTTAAGACATCTAGGGTGTTTTCTATTTCTGACTAGTGTGAATAAAGCATCAATGAACATGGGTAAGCAAATTTCTCTGTAATAAGGTTGTAGAGTCCTAATGGTGTATGCCCAAGTTGGATCTTGGAGTAGAACTATTCCCATTTTCCAAAGGAACCTGCACAATGATTTCAAGCGTTGTTGTAAAAGTTTCCATTTCCACCATCAGTGGTTGAGAATTCCCCTTTCTCTGAATCCTCACCAGCATGTGGTATCATTTGTTTATGGATCTTTGTTATCCTGATTAAAGGAAGATGAAATCTCAAAGTGGTTTTGGTATGCATATACCTGATAACTGTGGATGCTGATTACTTTAAGTGGAACCAGCATTTGAATGGCCAATTCTGGGTCATTGGAGGAAGCAATTTATAATTGAATACACAGAGATAAGTAGGGGGTAAGCCATGGAAATTAGAACTAAGGAAGACAATGGGAGGATTACTATTCAAAGAGTAACTATTGAGGGAAAACAGCCAAATTGCATGAGACATGCCACTAAGGGAAATAATAAACAATTTTAATTCATATATATATATATATATATAACAAATATATATATATATGTTATATAGAACAAAAAGTTGTAATATATATATATATTACATATATATATAATATAATACATATATATTACATATATAATTACATATATATATAATATAATATATATATATTACAACTTTTTGTTCTATCATTAAAACTGAGGTAACCCAGCTTAAGAATAGCCCTTTTTAATGAATTTATAGAACCTGTGCAGTTGACTGGTGAGGGATGGTAAAACATTAAATTTAGAGTGAGATTTTAGGTAGAGAAAATAAAATATATGAGAATAGCAAAAGGAAAGAGACTACAGGACTACAGCACAAGAAATAAGCCAGGGGAAGATGTGTTCTAGGTGCAGAATCTCCCTTTAGTCTTAATATATCTCATGTTAAAATTACCAGATGAAAACATCTTATCTTAACAAAAGATTGCATCCTTGCACTTATAACCATATGCCAAGCTTGAACAAGTGGTTACCTCTGTACTCACAGCGCCATCTAGCTTTCAACAAAACACAAATATTGATGGAAACCTCTACAAAAGGGGACAGGGAGGGGAAGGGGAGAGTGTGACCAGTTATTGGGTAGGAGAAAAGGACTGAAGCCCTGAGGGCCAGCAAATATTGGAGAAAGGCAACCCTGGAAGTTAGGAGGTGGAAGGATCCTCCAGAATGTACCAGAGACCTGGGAGCTGAGAGACTCTCAGAACTCAAAGGGAGAGACCTTAGATGAAATGCCCTACAGTAGGGAGAGGGAAATTGTAGAGCCCACCTCCAGCACAAAGCAGGGCATTAAGTGAAAGAGGGTTTGCCATTCCACAGTCAAAAACTCTGACCCATAAGTGTTACTGTCTTAAAGAACTACAGGGGGATAAATAGAGAAGAGCCTGAGAAAAAGGAGGTCCAGTGACAGGCCCAAATTGGGATCCAGCTGAAGGGGAGGCCCCAAGGCCTGGCACTATTACTGATCTATGGAATGCTCGAAAAAAGGGTCTTATCATGACTGCCCTTCGAAAGACACAACAAGCAGCTGAAAGAGTCAGGTGCAGATATTTTCATCTAACCAATGGACAGAAGGTGCTGACCCCTGTGGTTGAGTTAGAGGAATCCTGGAAGAAGCTGAGGCAACCCTGTAAGGAGGACCAGCAATCTCAATTAACCTGGACTCCCAAGATCTCTATAACACTGGACCATCAACCAGGCAACATACACCGGCTATTATGAGGCCCCCAACACATATACAGCAGAAGACTGTATCAATCAGAGAAGATGTGCCTAATTCTAAGAGTCTGGAGGCCCCAGATAGTGGAGATGTCTGGTGGCATGGGAGTGGGGGGACATCCTTGTGGAGGCAGGATGGGAGGGAGAAGGTATTGGATGTTGAATAGTCAGAGGGTAGACTGGGATAAAATCTGGAGTTAAAAAAATTCTGAGACCCAAGTATAAAAAATGGCTGTGCTCATTTCAACAGGAATTAAATTCATTTCAACAAAATTTAAATCTCAAATCCCAAATCTAATGTCTTATTTCTAGAAGAGATATATAATTTATGTTACTTTCAGAACATATAGTGTACTGATGCAAGACACTCTTTGCTGTCACATCATACATAGACAGCTAAACAGTTAAAGGTTAATAAAAATTCTTTGGGTCTGACTGATTAAAGAACAGATAAACAGAGATATTTTGCCATTGCACATACAAAATGAAAATTTAAGAGTGAAACTAATTTAACTGATCATTGTATATATGTTATTTTTGATCCAGTATTTTCTTGCACACACATTTCACTTCAGTTACACTAGAATTCATATAATGAACATTTCATTGGCCCAAAGTTTGAGTCTAATTGCCTTTAAAACATTCTTTTAGATGTTCCTCAAATGCAGAGTGGATAAAGAAAATATGGTATGTCTACACAACGGAATGTTATAAAGCTATTAAAAATCAAGACATTATGAATTTTGCAGGAAAATGGATGGAACTTGTGAAGATCATTCTGAATTAGGTAACCCAGACTCAAAAGTATATGGGTGGCATGTACCCACTTGTAAGGGAATATTAGCCATAAAATATAGGTACTATGCTACATTCCAAAGACAAAAAGAATAAAGGAGGAAGGCCCATGTGGGGAAGCTTGAATTTCACTTAGAAAGGGAAATAAAATCGTCATAAAAAGCAGATGGAGAGAAGGAAATGGTAGGTATAGAGAAGGAGAAGTGAAACGAAGGCTCAAAATCAGGTGTGGGGAATGACAGGAGAGGTGCCTATATAGCCATGAAAGTGAATGGAAATCTGTAACTGACTGGGCTGAGGAAGGAGGGCATCTTCAGGACAAGACAGAGTTTTAGGATAAGGGAAGCACCCAAGAATCATTGTGGATGGCCTTAATTGTAACACACTACACAGGGGATATGGAACCCAAAGTGGCTACATCCTATAGCCAGGGAAGAACGCCAGTAGAATGATAGAGACAAAAAAACAACCCACAAAACTTTCAACCCAAAATTTATCATCTCTACAATATCTCAAACTCATAAATGTCCCTGTGTGAAAGAATTACAGGCATTTAAATGGAGAGGAGTCTGAGAAAAAGAAGGTTCAGCGACAGGCCCAAAGTGGAATTCAGCTCAAGGGGAGGTTGAAAGGCCTGACACTGTTACTGAGGCTATGGGTCACTCAAAAAGGGACCTAGCATGACTGCCCCTCCACAAGATACAACAAGCAGCTGAAAGAGTCAGATGCAGATATTTGCACCCAACCAATTAATAGAAGCAGCTGAACCCTCTGGTTGAATTAGGGAAGGCTGAAAGAAGCTGAGGAAAAGGGCCATCCTGTAGGCAGACCAGCAGTCTCAATTAATCTGGACCCCTGAGATCTCTTAAACATTGGACCACTAATCTGACAGCATACACCAGCTGATATGAGACTCCCAACCCACATACAGTAGAGAACTTTCAGGTCTGTGTTCATTCAGAGATGATTCACCTAACCCTCTAGAGACTGGAGACACCAGGGAATTTGAAGGGCAGGTGTGGTGAGGAGTGTGGATATCCATGTTGAGACAGGGGGTTAGGGAGGAGGTATTGAATGTGGAACAGTCAGAGGGTGGATTGGGGATGGGGTAATAAAATATGGAGTGTTGAAAAAATATTTTCCAACTATTAAAAAAAAGAAATGCAGATACAGGTGATGGGCTAGATACTGAGGAGATGACCAACCAATAATGAGCTCATCTTAAGATCCATCTATTGGGCAAGTAACTGTCTATTAATCATTCTCTGGTATGTTTGCAGATAGGAGCAAGTTGTCCTCTGACATGGTCCACCCAGCAGCTGACCCAGAAAGACACAGACACCCACAGCCAAACAATGGGTGAAGCTTGTGGACTATTATGGAAGAAAATGGGGAAGAATTGCAGCCAATAATGGGATAGAAACTACACAGAAAGACCACCATAGTCAACTAACCTGGACCCTTGTGGCTCTCAGAATCTGAACCACTAACCAAAGGACATACTTGGGCTGGAACTAGACCTCCCCTTACATAACACATGTAACAAATGTGCAACTTGTTCTTCATATGGGTCCTGAACGACTGGAAAGAAGGCTAACTCAAAAGCCATTGCCTATATGGGGGATCTTTTCTTACAGCTGAGCTGCTTGTCTGGCTTCCGTGGGAGAGGAAGTGCCAGATATTTGAAATGCCAGGTTGAGGGGGGGATAAAAAGGAAGACCCACCTGCTCAGAGAAGAAGAGGAGGCAGGTGGGGCAGGATTGTATAAGAATTGATATACTAGTGAGATGGGGGCACTAATCAGATATAAAGTAAATAAGCTTTACAAAGTAATAAAATAAGTTTTAAAAAGAATGATAATATTTTCAGGACTCCTAAAATCATGTGGGTTTTCTTTTTTGAAACTGATAGATATTTTATGTGATTCTCAATATCAACATAACAAAAATTTAAATTAGACGTAGAATTCTTTTAACATTCTCTTCCACTGAAATTTATGAAACAGGTGATTTTGGGATGGTGAAGTATCAAGGTATAATTCAATTAGTCAACAAAATAAGAGCCAGGGAAAGAAAAAAGTCCTAGTCTTCATAACTTGTGCCAACAATCAAATATCCCTATTTACTTATCACAATTTATGTTCATATAGCCTATATATTATAAAAAAGACTTACAGACAAGGAGATAGATTAAGATTGGATGGCAATGTCTCATTTATGAGAGGAGAATCCATGGTCTTTCACTCTGAATATTGTCCAGATATGGGTCTTTGTATCTAGCCCCATCTCCTGTATATGCTATCTTCTGTGATGACAATAGTGCAATATACTGAACTATGGGTTTAATAACAAAATGTTATTAGAAGTCCTTGTGTTGCTACATATTTTATCAGACAACAGTACCTGCTTTAAGCCTTAGACTTGGGTACTTTAACATGAGAACAATGTCAAATATGTATTCTGTCTCATTGTGTAGGTCTCAAATCCAGTCAGATAGTGGTTACATAAGTAACCACTTGAAGGGGCCACTATCACAGCAGTGTATCCTGTAGGCAGCTGAGTGTAGTAGATCAAATAGTGTAGAACTGGGTTGGTGTTTTAAGTTTCCCCTCACTAACCATACAGAAGACTTTTCAGTACCACCAAAACAATTCATCAGGTAAAGGCTTTAGTTAGGCAAATGCTTGTCTTCTCTATGTTCAAAAGAAATGTAGGTGTTGTCTTGAACAATAGAGCTATGCTCAGTTTGTGCGGAGCAATCAGTAGCTGAGGCATGGTTTGATTTGTTTGGGGTATTACCATGAACACACTATGGTCAAGAAATATATTAGCTATAACCCATATATGGGATTGAAGATTTCATTTCATGGCAAGGGATGTCTATGTGGGTCATTCTCTCCTATTATTTGGTTATTCTTTAAGATTTTGTTTTATATTACATCTTTTTGATGTTATGTATTAAGTCTACTGTGGTAGCTTTCAGACTGATCATAGTTTTACCTGCTCCCCTTAGTATTCCACTTTATCCTCTTCACTTCCCCCATCCATTTAATTGCCCCATTCAAATTATCACCTCCAAATAGTCCCATAATTATTTGTATCATTTCTAAATCCTCAAAAAATACTTCCCTCCATCCTAAGTTTTGCATGCCTTTGTCAAGGCTTCAAAGCTAATATCCAAATATAAGCTAATAAATACTATATTTGTCTTTGGGGTTCTGGGTAACTCAGAATGAGGTGTTTGTTTGTTTGTTTGTTTGTTTTGTTTTTGTTTTTGTAGTTCCATCCATTTAACTATGAGTTTCATTATTTTGTTTTTAATAGCTGTGTAATATTCCTTTTGTTTTTTTTTTTGTTTTTTTTTTTTTTTTTATTACATATTTTCCTCAATTACATTTCCAATACTATCCCAAAAGTCCCCCATAGCGCCCCCCCACTTCCCTACCCACCCATTCCCATTCTTTTGGCCCTGGCATTCCCCTATATTGGGGCATATAAAGTTTGCAAGTCCAATGGGCCTCTCTTTCCATTGATGGCCGACTAGGCCATCTTTCGATACATATGCAGCTAGAGACAAGAGCTCCAGGGTTCTGGTTAGTACATTATGTTGTTCCAACAATAGGGTTGCAGATCCCTTTAGCTCCTTGGGTACTTTCTCTAGCTTCTCCATTGGGAGCCCTGTGATACATCCAATAGCTGACTGTGAACATCCACTCCTGTGTTTGCTAGGCCCCGGCATCATCTCACAAGAGACAGCTATATTTGGGTCCTTTCAGCAAAATCTTGCTAGTGTATGCAATGGTGTCAGCGTTTAGAAGCTGATTATGGGACGGATCCCTGGATACAGCAGTCTCTAGATGGTCCATCCTTTCATCACAGCTACGAACTTTGTCTCTGTAACTCCTTCCCTGGGTGTTTTGTTCCCAATTCTAAGAAGGTGCACAGTGTCCACACTTTGGTCTTCATTCTTCTTGAGTTTCATGCGTTTATCAAATTGTATCTTATATCTTGGGTATCCTAAGTTTTGGGCTAATATCCACTTATCAATGAATACATATTGTGTGAGTTCTTTTGTGATTGTGTTACTTCACTCAAGATGATGCCCTCCAGGTCCATCCATTTGGCTAGGAATTTCATAAATTCATTCTTTTTAATAGCTGAGTAGTACTCCATTGTGTAAATGTACCATAATTTCTGTATCCATTCCTCTGTTGAGGGACATCTGGGTTCTTTCCAGCTTCTGGCTATTATAATTATTATCAATTTCTCCACTTTGTATAGGTATTTCTAACTACTGTTAATAATACAGCATTGAATAGGAACTAGTAAGGAATTCTATAATATGATATGTACTCCCTTTGATATATGCCCAACAATGATACACCTGGAACTTGAGGTATAACATTTCCAGATTCAAAACAGAAAACCACACAGATTTTCACAGTGGCAGTACAAGTGTGTATTCCTACTAGCAATGCATAAGGATTCTTATTACTCAACGTCCTCACCAGCATATGTAGTCATTCATTTTATTGGTCTTCGTCATACTGATTAGTGAAAAATAAAATCTCAACATGGTTATAATATTCATATTTCTGATTACTAAAGATGTTGAACATTTCTTTAAGTGAAACCAGCACTTGAATGGTTAATTATGGGTAATTAGAGGAGGAGATTTATATTTGAATATCAAAAGGATAAGTAGGTGAAAGACATGGAAATTAGAGGTACAAAAGACAATGAAAAGATTAGTATTCATAGAGAAACCATAGCAAATAGAGCACCCAAAAGCTTTGCAGCATACTTCAGATGAGGGTATTAAGCAATTTCAATACACACATACAATTTTCTTACTTACCAGATTATGAATACAAATTTGTTAATAAATTTAAGCAACATGCTATTCATAAGTGGGTGATGAGAAACCATGAAGTGCTAAACATCATAGGCAGATATTTAATAGGGAAAATACAAAATCTGATAGTAGGGAAATTAGCCTACTTCAAAGGAAATTGTCGTCAAAAATGTATTCTCACAGCAGAAAGTCCCTTCAATACTCACAGATCCTAGACACAGATTTGATTCTTGCCCTTAAAACCTGAAGCCAGGTTTGAAGGAGTGATTATGTCTGTGCTCACAGCGCCATCTAGCTTTCAATGAAACAGGAAGATTGATGGAAACCTCTACAAAAAAAGAAGAAAGCAATCTCAGGAGGGGAGAAGGAGGGAGGGACCTGAGTGGGAAAGAGAACAGGAGAAAATGATCTGGTATTTGGTGGAGGGAATAAGACTGAAGACTGAAGTGCGTTCCATAATGAACTCATTAGTGACTAGATTAATCAAGTGGCACTGGATATGAAGGCATGGAGACATCATGGACAGGCACTGAGGCTTGTAACCATGTGACAGGGATGAGTTTCACTACTGTTTTTAGTGAAACCTAGTTGCTACATGGTACCTCAGTGTTTTGGGTATGCAAGTACCATAGAATAACCAGCAAAATTAGCAGCAGCCATGGGGTCAAGGCAGTCATAACCTAGAATACTAGCTGTATATTTGTTGCAGAGTGCAGAGCTAGAGATGTTAGTTACCCAGACCCTTTAAAACGTACCAGGAAATATTAAGTGGGTCACAGATATTAATATATCAAGTTATTAACACTGCTGAGGATTGATTTTTGCTTTGTTCACATTTTTGCTTGATAATACTTCCTTGAAGAAAAGGAGTACTTAAAAAAACACAGAATAGTCAGATGCTAGATGGGTGAGAGAGGAGTTAGTGATTTGTAGGAGGAGCACTCTCATAGAGGCAAAGAGGAGTGGGAGAAAGGAGATGAGATAGGGGTTTTTGGAGGAGTGATGAGGAATGGGGATATCTGTTTAAATGTAAATAAATAGAATAGTTAATACAAATATTAAAGGGAAAACATATTTTTTACAGGATCCCATTCTTCAAAATGAGATTTCAGAATTTTATAGAGAATTTGGATTTTAAAAGACATTAGGTTTTTTTAAAGATACTGAATTTTTAAAGTGTTTGAAATGGCCAGGGTGTGAGACTTTGTAAGTCCCAGTATAGATACATTTGATATTCAACCTTCGGTAAAGAACTGACTACCACTCACAAATTTTGGGTTGATCTTTATCACAAATGCAGGTCATATTGTACACATAAGAAACTACAGCATCCAGAAGGTACAGGAAGAAAAATATGAAGCTTAAAGTCAACCTAAGCATTTCTCAGGACAGCCTGGGTCCATTGCAGAGTAAAGGTAATATAAGATCTGTGCCATTATGTGCCGAAGAAATGTATCTTGCTTTTGATTTTATAGGCGTTACATAGAAAGTATTGACTTGAGGCTCAGAAGACACTTTAAACTTTTAAACAATATTCATTCTCTGAAAGACGATGAGCTCTTTTAAAGTTTTACAATATACAATTTTATTATGATATGGTTGTGAGACTGTGATAATAAGGTGTACAGTGCAGTGTTTTGAATGAGATGCCCACTATTTGTCTCAAATTTTCAAATACTTGACTCCTAGTTGATGGCTGTTTGGGGAAGATTAGAAGATGCAGCATTGCTGGACAAAAGATATCCCTGGGGATAGCTTTCTATCTTTCAAAAATCTCATGATGTTTCAAAGAGTCCTCTCTTCTTCCTCTCTGTGGTTTAAGATATAATCTGCTACTTCAGCAACCAGCTGCTTGCCACTCAAATACAGAAAGACTGGACATAATCTTTTGCTACTATAATTTTATTTTTATTATTTATTTTTTGTTGTTAATACAGGGTTCAAAAATGTAATCCTGGCTGTAGTTAAACACAATATGCACTCCCTAAATATGCCTTAAATATATGTGTCATCTTGCCCGGTCTTTTTTCACTAAAATTTTAATTGTAAATATAATTAATGATTAAAGCCAAATGCACATTTAAAATGAAAAAAAAAAAGATTCATTGTATATTGGCTCACATTTGTAATCATATCATTCAAGAGATATAAACAAAATGATTACTAAATGTTTGATACTATCCTTGCCTACAGAATGAGACTCTTTCTCAAAGTTCCAAAAATAAAGAAGGAAAAAATAAGTAAAGAAGAAGAGGAAGAACGAGAGGACTCTAATATTCAGATACAATGAAAATCTCAAGAGACATGAGTTAAGTCATTGTCACATGCAAACTAGAATTCTCTGGTATGTGAATGAGTGAGTTTTGGAAAAACTGAGCATATAAAATTAGAGTTCTCTCAAGAAAAACAAAAACAGCCGGGCGTGGTGGCGCACGCCTTTAATCCCAGCACTCGGGAGGCAGAGGCAGGCGGAT